>NC_140738.1:6125000-6327500 GCF_050655825.1 Lonchura striata
CTCCTCCTCGTCCTCGTCCTCCTCGTCCTTCTCCTCCTCGTCGTCCTCGTCCTCGTCCTCCTCCTCCTCATCCTCATCCTCCTCGTCCTCTTCCTCATCCTCATCCTCCACGTTCTCCTCGTCCTCATCCTCCTCCTCGTCCTCCTCCTCCTCATCCTCGTCCTCCTTTTCCTCCTCCTCGTCCTCCTCGTCCTCATCCTCATCCTTCTCCTCCTCGTCCTCCTCGTCCTCCTCATCCTCCTCCTCGTCCTCCTCTTCCTGGTCCTCCTCCTGGTCCTCGTCATCCTTTTCCTCCTCCTCGTCCTCCTCCTCCTCATCCTCATCGTCCTGGTCTTCGTGCTCCTCCTCCTCCTCCTCCTCCTCCTCCTCCTCGTCCTCCACCTCTTCGTCTTCGTCCTCCTCCTCCTCCTCCTCCTCCTCCTCCTCCTCGTCCTCCTCCTGCTCCTCCTCGTCATCCTCCTCCTCGTCCTCGTCCTCCTCATCCTCGTCCTCGTCCTCGTCCTCGTCCTCGTCCTCGTCCTCCTCGTCATCCTCCTCATCCTGCTCCTCGTCCTCGTCCCCCTTTTCCTCCTCATCGTCCTCCTCCTCCTCGTCCTCCTCCTCCTCATCCTCCTCCTCCTCGTCCTCCTCCTCCTCGTCCTCCTCCTCCTCCTCGTCCTCCTCGTCCTCCTCATACTCCTCCTCGTCCTCCTCCTCCTCATCCTCCTCCTCCTCCTACTCATCCTCGTCCTCCGGCTCCTCATCCTCCTCCTCGTCTTTCTCCTCCTCGTCCTCCTCCTCGTCCTCCTCCTACTCCTCCTCGTCCTCCTCCTCGTCCTCCTCGTCCTCGTCCTCCTCCTCGTCCTCCTCCTCCTCGTCCTCCTCCTCCTCGTCCTCCTCCTCCTCCTCCTTCTGCTCCTCGTCCTCCTCCTCGTCCTCCTCCTCCTGGCCTTCGTCCTCCTCCTCCTCCTCCTCCTCGTCCTCCTCCTCCTCGTCTTCCACCTCCTCGTCTTCGTCCTCCTCCTCCTCCTCCTCCTCGTCCTCCTCCTCCTCGTCCTCCTCCTCCTCGTCCTCCTCCTCCTCTTTGTCCTCTCCCTCCTCCTCCTCGTCTTCCTCCTCCTCGTCCTCCTCCTCCTCGTCCACGTCCTCCTCCTCCTCGTCCTCGTCCTCCTCCTCCTCCTCCTCGTCCTCCTCCTCCTCTTTGTCGTCCTCCTCCTCCTCATCTTCGTCCTCCTCCTCCTCTTCCTCGTCCTCCTCGTCCTTCTCCTCCTCGTCCTCCTCCTCGTCCTCCTCTTCCTCCTCCTCCTCCTCCTCCTCCTCCTCGTCCTCCTCCTCCTCCTCATCCTCCTCCTCCTCCTCCTCGTCCTCATCCTCCTTTTCCTCTGCCTCCTCCTCCTCGTCTTCCTCCTCCTCGTGCTCCTCCTTCTCGTCCTCGTCCTCCTCCTCCTTGTCCTCCTCCTCCTCGTCTTCGTCCTCCTCCTCCTCCTCCTCGTCCTCGTCCTCCTCCTCCTCCTCCTCCTCCTCCTCATCTTCCTCCTCCTCGTCCTCCTCCTCCTCGTCCTCGTCCTCCTCGTCCTCGTCCTCCTCCTCGTCCTCCTCCTCCTCGTCTTCCTCCTCCTCCTCGTCTTCCTCCTCCTCGTCCTCCTCCTCGTCGTCCACGTCCTCCTCCTCCTCGTCCTCGTCCTCCTCCTCCTCCTCCTCGTCCTCCTCCTCCTGGTCTTCGTGCTCCTCCTCCTCCTCCTCGTCCTCGTCCTCCTCGTCGTCCTCCTCCTCCTCGTCTTCATCCTCCTCCTCCTCTTCCTCGTCCTCGTCCTCATCCTCCTCCTCCTCCTCCTCGTCATCGTCCTCCACCTCCTCCTCATCCTCGTCCTCCTCCTCGTCCTCCTCCTCCTCGTCCTCCTCCTCCTCGTCCTCCTCCTCGTCCTCCTCCTCCTCGTCGTCCTCCTCCTCGTCCTCCTCCTCCTCTTTGTCCTCCTCCTCCTCCTCCTCATCTTCCTCCTCCTCGTCCTCCTCCTCCTCGTCCTCGTCCTCCTTCTCCTCCTCTTCGTCCTCCTCCTCCTCCTCCTCCTCCTCCTCCTCCTCCTCCTCCTCCTCCTCCTCCTCTTCCTCCTCCTCCTCGTCTTCGCCCTCCTCCTCCTCCTCCTCGTCCTCCTCCTCCTCGTCCTCCTCCTCGTCCTCCTCCTCCTCGTCCTCCTCCTCGTCCTCCTCCTCCTCGTCCTCCTCCTCGTCTTCCTCCTCCTCGTCCTCCTCCTCCTCGTCCTCGTCCTCCTCCTCCTCGTCCTCCTCCTACTCGTCTTCGTCCTCCTCCACCTCGTCCTCCTCCTCGCTCTCCTCCTCCTCGTCCTCCTCCTCCTCGTCCTCGTCCTCCTCCTCCTCGTCCTCCTCCTCCTCGTCTTCGTCCTCCTCCTCCTCCTCGTCCTCCTCCTCCTCCTCCTCCTCCTCCTCCTCGTCCTCCTCCTCCTCCTCCTCCTTTTCCTCCTCCTCCTCATCCTCCTCCTCCTCGTCCTCCTCCTCCTCGTCCTGCTCCTCCTCCTCGTCCTCCTCGTCCTCCTCATACTCCTCCTCGTCCTCCTCCTCCTCTTCCTCCTCCTCCTCATCCTCGTCCTCCTCCTACTAATCCTCGTCCTCCGGCTCCTCATCCTCCTCCTCGTCCTCGTCCTCCTCGTCCTTCTCCTCCTCGTCGTCCTCGTCCTCGTCCTCCTCCTCCTCATCCTCATCCTCCTCGTCCTCTTCCTCATCCTCATCCTCCACGTTCTCCTCGTCCTCATCCTCCTCCTCGTCCTCCTCCTCCTCATCCTCGTCCTCCTTTTCCTCCTCCTCGTCCTCCTCGTCCTCATCCTCATCCTTCTCCTCCTCGTCCTCCTCGTCCTCCTCATCCTCCTCCTCGTCCTCCTCTTCCTGGTCCTCCTCCTGGTCCTCGTCATCCTTTTCCTCCTCCTCGTCCTCCTCCTCCTCATCCTCATCGTCCTGGTCTTCGTGCTCCTCCTCCTCCTCCTCCTCCTCCTCCTCCTCGTCCTCCACCTCTTCGTCTTCGTCCTCCTCCTCCTCCTCCTCCTCCTCCTCCTCCTCGTCCTCCTCCTGCTCCTCCTCGTCATCCTCCTCCTCGTCCTCGTCCTCCTCATCCTCGTCCTCGTCCTCGTCCTCGTCCTCGTCCTCGTCCTCCTCGTCATCCTCCTCATCCTGCTCCTCGTCCTCGTCCCCCTTTTCCTCCTCATCGTCCTCCTCCTCCTCGTCCTCCTCCTCCTCATCCTCCTCCTCCTCGTCCTCCTCCTCCTCGTCCTCCTCCTCCTCCTCGTCCTCCTCGTCCTCCTCATACTCCTCCTCGTCCTCCTCCTCCTCATCCTCCTCCTCCTCCTACTCATCCTCGTCCTCCGGCTCCTCATCCTCCTCCTCGTCTTTCTCCTCCTCGTCCTCCTCCTCGTCCTCCTCCTACTCCTCCTCGTCCTCCTCCTCCTCCTCCTTCTCCTCCTCCTCCTCCTCCTCCTCCTCGTCCTCCTCCTCGTCCTCCTCCTCGTCCTCCTCCTCCTCCTCCTCGTCCTCGTCCTCCGCGTCGTCCTCCTCCTCCTCCTCCTCGTCCTCGTCCTCCTCCTCCTCATCCTCATCCTCCTCCTCCTCTTCCTCATCCTCGTCCTCCACGTCCTCCTCGTCCTCCTCGTCCTCGTCCTCCTCCTCCTCCTCCTACTGCTCCTCCTCCTCCTCCTCCTCCTCTGAGTGTGGTTCTCAGGATTCAATGACTCCAGGCTTCCAGGGACCTGGAACTCTGGGATTCCATGGCTCTGTGACCCCATGGATGGATTCATGACTGTCTCCAAGGCCACAAGGGAACGTTGGTGCCAGCGGGAGGGGCTGCAGTGCAGGGGCACCAACAGCTGAGAGGCGACTGCAGCTGCAGCTGCTGCTGCTGCTGCTGCTGCTGCTGCTGCTGCTGCTGCTGCTTGTGGGGGTGCTGCTGGCAGGGGCAGGGCCCTGGTTTGGCTGAGCGTTGCCATCTCAGCCTGCGAGCTCCTGGGAGCTCAGGACAGAGCCAGGACTGACCCAGGTTGGCACTGCACTTGAGGACAGACACAGAGAATGGAAAGTGCCCATGGAGTGGTTCCGAGCAGGTCTGTGGGAAGGAGGAGGGAGGGAGGATGAATCCCCTGCCCAAGGCTGCCAAGGGAAGGCTTTGGGAGGGAAAGCAAGCCTTGACATGACACTAAGTCCTTCAAGGGCTCAGTTGCCCATGCTGGGCAGGATTTCATCGGGCAGAACTGACAGGGCCAGATCCAGGGATGGGGAGGACATTGAGAGGGGCTTCAGGTGAGCAAACATAGCAGTGCTGAGGAACAAGGAGACCATGGCCAGGTGAGGGAGGCAGGTGGAAAAGGCTTTGTGCCGTCCCTGCTCAGAAGGGATCCTCAGCACAGCCCTGAAGATCTGCACATAGGAGAAAACAATGAACACAAAACAACAAAATAATAAACTGCTAGTAACCACAAGAAGCCCAAGTTCCCTGAGGTGTGAATTGGCGCAGGAGAGCTTGAGGATCTGTGGGATATCACAGAAGAATTGGCCCAGGGCATTGCCATGGCACAGGGGCAGGGAAAATGTATTGGCTGTGTGCAGCAGAGCACTGAGAAAGGCACTGGCCCAGGCAGCTGCTGCCATGTGGGCACAAGCTCTGCTGCCCAGGAGGGTCCCGTAGTGCAGGGGTTTGCAGATGGACACGTAGCGGTCGTAGCACATGATGGTCAGCAGGAAATACTCTGCTGAAATGAAGAACATGAAGAAAAAGAGCTGTGCAGCACATCCTGAGTAGGAGATGTTCCTGGTGTCCCAGAGGGAATTGTGCATGGCTTTGGGGACAGTGGTGCAGATGGAGCCCAGGTCGCTGAGGGCCAGGTTGAGCAGGAAGAAGAACATGGGCGTGTGCAGGTGGTGGCCGCAGGCTACGGCGCTGATGATGAGGCCGTTGCCCAGGAGGGCAGCCAGGGAGATGCCCAGGAAGAGGCAGAAGTGCAGGAGCTGCAGCTGCCGCGTGTCTGCCAGTGCCAGCAGGAGGAAGTGGCTGATGGAGCTGCTGTTGGACATTTGCTGTGGCTGCACATGGGCACCTGTTCATGGAGAAAGGACAATGAAGGGTTAAAGGAGATATCTCTAACTAAAATCAAAGACATTTTGCATACATCCTCCTCTGGAGCACACTCTGACTCACTTTTGTGTTTAAGAGTTTTGGGGTTTTGTTTTTAAGCTCTGCAGTATTTTTCCCAGTATTCCTGGATACCAAAATCTCTGCATTGCTGTTTTCCCCAAGGAGAACAGAGCAAGTTCTTTGAGGCAAAGTGAGGAGTGGGAAGTGAGGGGAGATGGTCTGTCGGTCTGACCTGTTCAGATTTCTCTGGAGTTTAGCCTCTTTTTTCGGGAGGGTTATCATCTTCCCACGCTTCCCCTAAAATGTCACCAGGTACTGCTGAGAGCAGATGGATCCACCACAGTCCAGCTCCACGTTTGGAGCCAAGGACTCACGTTGCTCATTTCACCAACCCAGCAGCATTTTCAGTGTCACAACACCTCTGCCCTTCCCCATCAATCTTATAACTCAGAGATGCTCTACGACATGTTTGCACCCTGCATTGAAGCTCCCAGCTTGGACTGAAATCTCAGGGAGATTTCCAAGTGTCCTTCTGATGGCACTGGATGAAGGCAGAAGCAGCTCCTTCCCTGGCTGCACTTCCAGCACTGTCCAGAGCCAGGCACTGGGGACAGCTGTGTCACCCTGAGCCAGCTGTGCCCCTGCCAGAGCCCCCAGTGCCGGGCAGCTGCTCCCAGCCCTGTGCTCTGCAGAGGGAACTGGGCCCGGGGCTGCAGAGCTGCCCCACGGCTCTGCTGCAGCTCTGCCTGCACAGGAGGGGCTGCATGCCTTGGAGCCCCGGCCCTGAGGGCAGAGGCTTGGCTGGGGCACAGGAGGGAGGGGGCTTGTGCAGAGGGAGGGGCTGCACTGGAGGGGATCCTCTGGACATCTCTAAACTCTCCCTGCCACAGCATTTCTGGGTTTTGTTTTCTCTCCTTCCCTGATCTTCTCTCTGCTTCCTGGAGATTTTCCTCCTGCAGGTGTCTCCCTGTGCCTGATCTCTCCCTGCCAGCATTCCCACACCCCAAATCTCTGTGCACTCTCCTTGGCCTGACAGAACTCTGCCTGTTTGCAGGGCACTGGCTGGGGGCAGGTTCTGTTTGCAGCTTGGGAAAAGGACAGCTGAGACTGAGCCTGATGGCTCCAGCAAAGGTGATGCTGGTTCTGTCCATGGGCAGAGTGGCTGAAAGCACATTAGGGATCTCCTGTGAACCTATTGATCACTAAAATAACAGTTCTAATGTCTCATGCACTTGTCAAAATTCGAATTCCACCATTAATATTTATCCCCCTTCCCTGCTACTCACCAATAATAGGAAACTTAATAAAAAGTCTTAAGGAAATTTCCTCCTTTTTATCAAAATCGCTGTCTTGGAAATATTCTATGACTTATCAGAACCCCTCAGTATGTCAGAGCTTCATGAGCATTTCACCTGCCCTGCACCAGAAATACTCAGAGTTGTACTCACAGGGTCTGTGGGCATTGGGATGTTCCAGATTTAGGAGATCACTGCAGGAGCTGCAGCTGCATTGTCCTGCAGCCAGAGGTTCCTGTGCCAAGGGCTGGCAGTGATTCTGCCCCAGGCACTTCTCAGCCCCTTCCCAGCCCTGACTGATTGAAGCTCTCTGTGCCTCTGTGCTGTGCCCAGGCTGGCTGCAGGCAGTGCCCCAGCCCTGCTGGGCTGGGAGAAGAGCTGCTCAGCAAGAGAAATGTGCTTTTGAAGCTCTGCTTGCTTACCAGGATCACCCTCTGTGCCAGGAGCCCGGCCCAGCTCAGCAGCACAGACACAGCACAAGGATTTTAATGAACCTCTCAGGGGCTGCTGTTGTTTTCATTAGTCTCATTCCCAGAGAGTGTGCTCAAAAAACTTCTCAAAACTCAAAGTGAGATTGAAACATTGAAGTTTCTTGGACTTTTAATGGGTCCCACTGAGGGACACGACTGAGAAAATGTCCCCAAGTAGAGCATAATGCTGGAGCAGAGATGACAGCAAGGGACAAGCAAGGGAAAGGTGTCTCTGGTGCTGAGCAAACCTGGATGTGTTTCAGGAATGCAAAGGGCCCAGGCCTGAGCCCCAGCCCCTGGCAAGGCAGATCCTGTCCCTCCCTCATTGCTCAGGGCTCTTCCCGGGATGGGCACTGGCATGTGGGGATGTGCAGTGCCAAGGGCAGGACCATGGGGCGGCCCCTGCCAGGCTGCTGAGCAGGGACAAGGAGGCACTGAGGCCCCAGGGCTGCAAGGGTCACTTGTCCCCTGGTGGCCTCAGGCCCAGGGCCAGCAGCCATGGCCAAAGGGCTGCACAGGTTGGCTCTGTCAGGGCCTTGCAGCTGCTGCACATCCCTGAGCCCTCTGCAGCCCAGGCTGTCCCACGGTGTCCCTGCCCTGCGCCTCTGTCCCTGCAGGCTGTCGTCACCCCCGGCTGCCCCACCTCGCTGGCCCTTCCTTTGCTGGCAGCTCTGCCTCCTGCTGCCCCTGCCTGGCCACACAAAGCCTTGGGCTGCTCCAGGCTCCTGCTGGGGAAGTGCTGCACCACAGCCCTGCCCTGGGATGGAAATTCCTTTCTCCTCCTGTGTCCAGTCTGTCCTTCCCCAGCTGCATTTGTGGCATAATTTCTCTCCCTGCCTGATTCCCACTATGGAGAAAAGCTCCACCATTTTGGAATCCACCCTTCAAGCCCTGCCAGGCCACTCCTGATCTGTCCTCAGTCTCTTCACAACTGAGCCCAGGCACATCAGCCTCCATACATGGGTTATGTTCTTGAGGCCTGCAAAACCCAGCTCGGGAGATCTCTGGGTCCTGTCCAAGGTGTTTGCAAAGGAAAACCTTCTGCTCATATCACCAGAGGCCAAGGCCAGGCAAAACTGTCTGTCCTGGCAGCTTTTGTCTGGGAGCAATGCAAGGATAGATGGAATTTTGGTGGCCACATTCCAGTTCCTGCCATGGCCCCTGGACAAGAGGGTCAGTTCTTTTCTGCAGGAAGGAAGGCACAGAGCCCCAGTGCTTCTGAGGCAACTGAGATGCGACCATCAGAGGCCAAGGCCAGCCAGAGCTGGCAGGTTTTTTTCTGGCAGATACCCTTGCATACAGGAAATTTTTTAGGGGAAGTACCAATTTTGTCCATGGGTGTCAAAAAAGAGGGACAGTTCTTTTCCACAGCAAGGAAAGCAGGAAGCCCCAGTGGTCCATGGGCAGATGAGAAGCAGCCCTTGACATTCCAAGATCAGCCAGACCTGTCAGGTGGCCCCTGGCAGGCCAAGCCTGCCAGACCTGTTCCCTGTTCCCCTCATTCCATGGAGCCTGGTCCCTTGTTTCCAGAAGGCCCTGAGGTGTCACAATGCCCCCTTGGTGACACGAGGCCCTGAAGGGTCGGAATGGTCTCCATGGTTCCACAAGGCCCCACAGAGTCATGGTGGTCTCTGGGTTCCATGAAGCCCCGCGGTGTCACCATGGCCCCAAAGTCCCAATGGACTCCATGGTTCCACCAGGTCCTCACCGTGCCACCATGGTCTCCACAGGAAGGGAACAACCCAGCCCCAGTGCTGCAGGGGCAGATGAGCCACAGCCACCAGAGGCCAAGGGCAGCCAGATCAGATGGTGCTGGCAGATTTTGTCCTTGGATATAGGGAATTTTAGAGGTGGAATCCCAGCTTCAGACCTGGCTGCCTGGAGGTGAAGGACGGTTCTTTTCCATAGGAAGGCAAGGACGGAACACTGGTGTTTCAGGGGCAGATGAAAGATGACCATCAGAGGCCAAGGGCAGCCAGACCTCTCCGTTGTGGTATTTTTTTCTCTGAAAGCAACCCTTGGATATAAGGAATCTGGGAGGTGGAACCCCAATTTCGGCCATTTCTGCATTGTTAAGAAGGACGGTTCTTTTCCATAGGAAGGAAAGCCCAGAGCCCCCATATTGCAGGGGCAGAAGCAGAGAGAGAAGGCTCCTGGGAGGCCGGGCCATTCAGACCTGTTTGTCCTGGCAGCTTTTGTCACTGAGAAATCCTTGGACCTAAGGAATTCTGGAGGAGGATTCCAAACTGTGGCCATGGGCATCTGGCCAAGATGGATGGTTTTTCCCATAGGAAAGATAAGCGTGGAGCCCAGGTGTTTTGGAAGAAGATGAGAGGTGGTCACCATAGGCCAAGAGAGCCAGACCTGTCTCTCCTGGCACCTTTCATCTGGAGGAAATCCTTGGATATTGAGAATTTTGAAGGTGGAATCTCAGTTCTGGCCATGGGCACCTGGGCAGGAAGAAGAGTTCTTTTCATCATAAAGGAAAGCACAAAGCCCCAGTGTTTCAGATGCAGATAAGAATCAGCTCTTTGGAAACCAAGGCCAGCCAGACTTGTCTCTCCTGGAATCTTTCACCTGGGAGAAATCCCTGGATATAGGGAATCCTGGAGGCGGATTCCCAACTTTGGCCATGGGTGCCTGGATGCGAAAGGTGCTTTTTTCCCATAAGAAAGAAAAGCACAGGGTCCCATTGTTTCGCAGGCAGATGAGAGGTGGCCCCTGGGTGGCCAAGCCAGCCAGACCTGTCTGTCCTGGCAGATTTCATCTGGGAACAATTTTTGCATAGAAGCAAACTAAGAAGAGGAATCCAAATTTTGGGCATGGGCACCTGGAGGAGAAGGACAGTTCTTTCCAAAGGAAGGAGAGCACCGAGCCCCAGTGCTCCAGGGGCAGATGAGCAGCAGCCCTGGACATGCCAAGGTCAGCTGGACCTGTCAGGTGGCCCCCAGGTGGCCCAGCCAGCCAGGCCTTGATGCCTTGAGAGGCCACCTAGAGCAGAGGCTGGACAGTGTTACAGGAGTAAAGTGGGGATTTATTAAAAAGGCCTTCAAAGGATTCACCTGGGCAGTACAAGGGCCTGGCTGAGGGTACATCCAGGATGGACGCCAGGTCACGTGTTTACACACTTTTGTAAGATTTGGTTCATTTCCATATTGGGGTTAATTGTCCAATTACACCTTCAGATTATGCAGCCCCACCCTCCCAGTCTGCTCTCCTCAATTCGCTGGTGTTTTCGCTTTTTGGTCCTTAAGCTGCAGCAGTGTCCTTGGTTCTCAGGCAGGAAAAGGATTGTTTTGTCTGACTGCACTGTAAGAGAACTTGCTGACACTCTGCATGAAGTTCAGAGTTACAGACTGATACAGCACAGAACTGGGAAAATATGGAAGCTAAAACTTAAGGCATCAGCCTGTCCCATGTTCCCTTGGTTCCATGGGGACCCACAGTGTTACAATGGCTCCTCCGGGACACTCTGGGCTGCACAGTGTCACCCTGGGCCCTTGGATCCATGGGAGCTTCCCAATGGTCCCCTCTGATTCCACGAGGTCCCCACAGTGTCACAACTGATCCATGGCTCGATGAGGTTCCCCAGTGTCTCCAGGGTGTCCTTGGACCTGCCTTGTCACAACTGACCCATGGCTCCATGAGGTTCCCCAGTGTCACCGTGGTCGCTGTCAGAGGCTGGATGAGATCAATGTCCCCAGACACCTTGGGCTGAGCTGTCAATCAGTCACACAGATGGGACAGCGCTCACCCAGCTCTGAACACCTGAGATATCAGAAGTCCCAGCTGGGGGGAGGCCCACGAAGGCCCAGGGGCTTAAAACCAAGGAGCACAAGGTCAGCCCCTGGTATGGACTCTGCCTTCTCCTGGGGTTTGTGTCTCACCCACACTGGAGCCCCGGGAGCTCGGAGCCACATGTGTGTCTTTCTGTGAAGCTTCTCTCTTCCTGTCTCTCTCTCTCTTTCCTCTTCTTCTAATGCTCTTTATATGGAACATTTGTGGGTACCTGAACAACTTCAGTGTTTAGGGCTTTCCAGGCTAAATGGGCTGAGTTAATGAAGTTACTGCTATGACAAGTGATTTAAGTTGGATTGGATTTGTATTAAACGCTTTTCCAAAGTTTCTTGTTCTTTTGTACTTTGCCAGTAATATTTTGGTGGTCCCGAATGGGTGCTGAGGGCACTTGGGGGTCCCGGAGGGTCTGGGGACACTGATGGGACAGATGGGGGCGGTACCGGGGTTCTGTGGAGGGCGGGGCATGACGGGCGTTGTAGTCCCGGCTTTAATGGGGCTCTATGGGGCCGCAGAGCATGACGGGAGTTGTAGGCAAAAGAAAAGATGGCGGAGCCCCCAGGCCCCGCCCACAAAGCCATGATCCCTGGCGCTAATTGGTTGAGGCCGTGATGGGCGTGAGCCTCGGCCAATGGGAGGCAGTGCGAGTGGGAACAGCCATTCAACCCCTCCAGTCCCTCCCAGTACAGCCCAGTTCATCCCCAGCACAGCCCAGTACAGCCCCAGTGCCCCTCCAGTCCCTCCCAGCACAGCCCGGTTCATCCCCAATACACCTGAGTTCATTCCCAGGCCCTCCCAGTCCCCCCAGTGCCATCCATATCCCGCTCCAGTGTCCCCCAGCCTTCCCCACAGCGTTCCCGCCCATTGCGGGGCAGCGGCACAGACGGAATGTCCTGCGGCCCAAACCTCCTGCTCCTGCCACACAGCGCCAGCCTTCTCCCCTCCTCCTCCTCTCCCAGCACGGCACAAATTCCAGCTCGGAGGAGGCTTCCCCAGAGAGGGCTCCGGCTCCTGTCTCAGCCCGAGTGTCCCTGCAGAGGAACAGGGCATCCTTCAGGCACTTCCACAAGCTCAGGGTTCCCATTTCATGGCGAATCTGGGATGCCGGGGGAGAACGCCGGGGCATGGCCGGCCCGGGGCGCTCGGGCGGCGCTCGGGGCCGCTCCTGGCCCGGGCCGAGCGCTGACAGCCGCGTCCCGCCCGCAGGGAAGGCGCAGGAGGCCCGGCAGGAGCGGCCCCGGCGGGTTCGCTGCTGGGCAGCGGCGGCTGCGGCGGCGGCTGCGCGGCCACGCGGCTCTCGGACGGCGCCCGGGGAGCGGCGGGGCCGGCGGCGGGCGCGGAGGAGGGGAAGGAGGAGGAGGAGGAGGAGGGAGAGAAGGAGAAGGAGGAGAAGGATGGGGCTGTGCGGGGCAGGCGGCGAGCTCAGCCCGCTGCTGCCCTCGGCTCGCAGGTGGCCATCAAAAGGGTGCCAGGGAACCGCGTCCGGCGCCGGGGCGAGCTGGTGATGAGCGGGGCCAGCGGCAGAAGCCGGGCCGTGCCGGGCGGGGCTGAGCCGGGGCCCGGCAGGGTGGGAGCTGCCAGGACGCCTGGAGGGAGAGCGGGCGTGGGGCCAGCGCAGGGCGCAGAGCATCCCGGGCTGGCTGAGGGGTTCCCGACCCCCGGCACGGCATCAGCCCCACTGACGGCATCGTGCTCCTCCCGCAGCCCCACGGCACCAGCGCAGCCCTGGAGATCGCGCTGCTGGACAAGGTCTCCTCTGGCTGTGCTGGTGTCATTCAGCTCCTGGAGTGGCTTCAGCTCCCCGACAGCTTTGTGCTGGTGCTGGAGCATCCGGAGCGGTGCCAGGACCTGTCGGGTTTCCTGGCGGAGCGGGGGTTCCTGCCGGAGGAGGAGGCACGGGGGCTGCTCCTCCAGGTGCTGGAGGCTGCAGCATCCCCCTGATGAACTGTGTCTGTGTTCCACAGGAACCCTGTCCTACAGCCCACCAGAGGGGATCCACCAGCAAGGCTACCACGGCGAGGCAGCGACGATCTGATCCCTGGGCCTCCTGCTGCACCACCTGGTCACGGGGAAGCACCCGTTCAGGAGGGGCCAGGAGATATCTGGGGTCAGATCTTGTTCCCAGGATGGCTCTCTCAAGGTGGATCCTCATCTCTGGCCTCGGGAGCAATACCAGTGCTGGGAGACAGCAGCAGCTCATGGGCATTCTGGTCTGGCAGCTGCTGAGGAGGTGGCACATGTCCTGCTCTCCTGCTCTCCTCCAAACAGAAAATCCATGGGGAAGTTTAGGCCCACCTCTAAGCACACCCAGCATGGCCTGGGCACGGGAAAAGGGGGCAACTTCTCCAAATGACTGGTGATTTCTGGTTTCTCTCCCCAGAGTGCCTGGATGTCATTAAGAGGTGTTTGTCCATGCAGCCCTTGGACAGGCCATCCTTAGAAGAGATTTTCCGTGATCCATGTTCCTCTGCCCTAGAAGATGGGAGAGATCCACATGCACAGTTGGATCCAGGGGCCTGGCAGGTAACAGCTCCACACATCTCTTGGCACTAAGTAGCAAAGCCAACCAGACAGGTTTTGTCCTGCCTGTAGCTCTGAGCAGGGGTCAGCAGGAGGGAACACAGCTCATGGGCTGGAGCTGAGCTGGAGACCTGGTGTGGCAAGCACTGGTGGCCAACATCCCCCTGGTTTTGCCTGCCATGGCTCATGGATGGCTGGGGCCCTGGGCAGAGCCCTGACAGCCTGGTCTGGCCCAGGGAAGAAGGAGCCCCTGGAGAAGCTGTCCCAGGTGGGGCTGCTGCTGGGGACAGTGAGGACACAGGGGAATGCTCCCAGATTTAGGCATTGCACAGCCTGGCCGGGAACCAAAGGTTCCCCCTTTGCTGGGGCAGATGCAGCTGATCCTTCAGTCGGCTGCCAGGCTGCTTTTGGCAGGGCTGGGGGCACGGGCTGGGGTGGGTACGAAATGGGAGTGGGCTCCTGGCCCTGCCAACAGCCCCCAGCACCCACCGTGCCCCGGGCTGGGGCTGGGCTGGGGCAGCCAGCCTGACACAAACAAACCCGCATGGTGGGAGCAGAGGTGGGACTCCAGACCCTGTGCAGGGGCTGCTTTGCTTTGCAGGCAAGGAAGGGCTTGGGCTGCTCCACTGCCCTTGTTTGCTTTGGGATCACCATGGGGGCAGTGCAGGGGAAGGGAGAAAGCCTGGGATTCCCTCCCCCATGGTGGGTTTTTCCCTGGCATGCAGGGGTTGGGCCTTCCTTAGGCCCCTGACAGAGATAAGATCTTTGACCTTTTTTCTTGTTCCCCTTTTTCTCTGTAACCTATTTTCCATAATTTGATGTTTGTCTTTCTAGAGGAAGCGTTTCAGGTGGAGTCCAGTCTGGATCAGGACGTGCTTGGGAGCAGCTGCAGAGTGGATGGGCTGTGCCCTTGGAGAAGGCTGAGGGCATCGTTTGGGAGCAGCTTTTCTTCCAGCGGGGGATGGCGTGAGGTGGGTCCTGTCTGCTGGGGATGGTGGGATCAGAGCTCTGGGGAGATGGCAGCGAGCACAGGAGCGTCCTGCTCTGGGCAGCTGCTGAGGGCTGGAGGTGCCGTGGCTGGCTGCAGGCTGGGCACATGTCCTGCCCTCCTGCTCTGCTCCCAAAGGCAGCAGTGATGGGCAGCTCTGGGCACAGCTCTGGCACGGCCAGCATGGCCTGGGCACCGCGGGTGGCTGGGACAAGGGGACAGGAGCCTTCAGCTGACAGGGCTTTCTGGTTTCTCTCCTTGCAGCCGGGCTCTGCGGGTGCTGAGGCTGCTCTGGGCTCTGCCAGGGCCCTGCTGGAGCTCAGCACCGGGCTGCAATCAGCCAAAGGAGAAATGGGGTGCCCTGCAGCACAGACTGGCTTGAGCATTTTAGCAACACAGCTCAAGAAAACATGCAGCCACCCAAAAAATAAACTTGTTCAATAACTTCTGAAATGAAATCAATCTGGGATGACCCCAAATGACTTTTTGCAGCTTGCTCAAGCAGTAGCACAGCCCTTCTCTGAACTGTTCTCTCTTCTCCCTGCCTTTTACATCCCAACTGCTTCCTCTTTTCCCCCAGTGAGTTCCCAGCCTATTCCAGTCTCCATCACACTGTTCCCTTCCTTGGTGCCCCTCGCCATGAGGAAGGCCGAGCCCCAGGCTTAGGGACTCATCCTGTCACTGGCTGAGGAGCAGCAATGTCTCAAGAGGTCTGGTGGGATTTTAGTGTCATTCAGAGCTGCTCTCCAGCCCCCAGCTCTCCTCACTGCTGAGTTCCCGCTCCTTTTTCCTCGTCCTTGCAGCAGAATGAGCTCTGTGAATCCCCTGGAGCCTCCCCACTCTTCCCAGCCCATGCACCCACCTCAGCTAGGTTGAAGCAGCAGCTTCTCTGTCCCCTCTGGCACACCAGTGCAGTCCCCTGTGCGGGGAGCCCCAGCCCCAGAGCACAGCACTCAGCAGTGCAGTCGGGGCTGGAGCAGCTGCCCTACAGCCCTGCCTTGGCTCTTTGTGGCAGGGAATGCTCCCTGTTTGCAGCTGTCCCTGCAGGATGGCCCCAGGGCAGAGCCCAGCCGGGCTCCCACTGCAGCCCCTGAAGCTTGGGGCAGACAGTGGTCCCAGAGCTGAGGTTCACGGGGAGCTCCCGGAGCTGTGCCTCGCACTCTGATGCCGTGTGTCACCGTGCAGGCTGGCTTGTACGGGGTGAATGTACCAGCCCTGCTTTGACTGACAGGGGCCTGGCCCATCACATCTCTCCCAAGGCTGCAGGCATTGCCCAGGCCAGAATCTGAAGGGGCACAGAGATCAGAGCAGTGAAATAATCCAGACCGGGTTTTCAAAGGCCCTTTAGAAGGAAGGGCTTGAGAATAAACGTGCTCCGTTTGCCACATAAACATAAGGGTGAGTGGTCTCTTTGGCTCCAACCCACTTTCCTCCCCGAGCCAACGTTACCCTCTCCCTCACACGTCCCCCTTGTGCCTTCCCACTGCCTTGTCCTGTCAGGGCTCCCGCAGCCCCTCATCCCTTTGTGGCCCCGTCCCCTCAGGGTCTCCCCAGCCCGGCCAGCCTGCCCGGCAGCAGCGCCACAGCCCCACAGGAGCTCCAGAGGAGCCCCACCAAGAGGCACCTGGGAGCCCTCAGCAATCCAGCCAGCAACACACGGGCAGGAGGACACGGATGGCGCTTCCTGCCTGGGACAGGGCCATCTCCAGGCACCGCTCTCACAGAGATCCCCACAGCTCCAGCCCCTGCCCATCTGCTCTGTGGGCAGCACAAGGGCTTCATCAGAGCCACCAAAGGCCAAGGGGCTTCTGGCCATTTTCCCTGCAACCCTGCAAGCCTGGGCAGCTTGCTGAGCCCAGGAACCCTTTTCTCCCTCTTCCCCTCAGCCCTGCAGAGCCTGGACAGCCAAAGAAAGATCCTGGGAGTCTGTCTATAGCAACACATCCTATATTAACATGCTAAAGAAAAACAAAAAGAAAGAAAAGAACAATCTTAATGAAACAAAACATTCCTGCTGGCTCAGGTGGCCCCAGCAGACAGAGCCTCTGGAATCAGCTCTCTGCAGAGCTCCAGCAGCGCAGCCAGCCGAGCCCTGACAGACGAGGCCGTCTCCTCCATGCCCTGCAGAGCCGATCACGCAGGCTGTCAAAGATGGAATATGGAGCTCTCTCTGCTTCCTGGACGATGTACGGTGTTTGAACTGCCAGGCTTGCGACGGCGTCACTGATGTCATTGGCTGTGCCTTCAAGGGCTGAAAGAGAGAGGAACAGAGCCATGGTCAGTTCCCACATCTGAGGGGACCCGAGGGGACTCTGTGCCAGGGCCATCCCAGCCGGCTCTGGCCATGGCCAGCAGGGAGCAGGGACCAGCTGGATCAGCCCGAAGCTGCTGGCCACGAATCCCCCAGGTGCCCTGAAAGCTCTGTGTGCTCTGCCCACGCCGGCCCTGGTCCACACAGGGAGCAGAGCCCTCGGCAGCCGGGGCAGGGCTCGCAGCTCCCCCGGCAGCCCCCGCTGGCAGCCCGCTGCCCTTGGTCACCCTCAGAGAGGAGCTGGAGCTCTTCCTTCCTCCCCCTCAGGTGCCGCCCGGCCGTCCCTGGGAACACAGAGCCTGTCAGGCCCAGGGCACAGCTCCCTGCCAGCGGCGCCGCCAGCCCTGTGCCCACACGCCCTCCTGGCCCGGCTCGTGGCTCACCCATGAACCTGACGGCCGCCTCTCGCAGGGGCTCCTGTGGGCTCTGCAGGTAGGGCAGGGCCCGGCGCAGGTGCTCGGCCACGCTGCTGCTGTCCTCTGCCAGCTGGAGAGAGCGGCAGGAGGGAAGGGTTGGCCCCGCAGCCCCCCGGGCCGGGGCTCCATGGGCACCCGGCTGGGGCCGCAGGAGCCTGGAGCAGAGCCCGCGCGGCCTCGGGCTGCAGCAGCGGGCAGGGGCACAGCTGCCAGCCCGCACACCGAGCACCGCGCTCAGGGGCTGCTCCAGGCTGGGGCTGCGGCTTCCCGGCCCTCCTTACCAGGCACTCGGGGAACTGCCACAGCTTCTGGTTCTTCACCAGCTGTTCAAGGTCCCTCCTCCTGAGGAACTCGGTCGCACAAAGCAGTGTTTCCTGAGAAGCCTGGAGAGCAGCAGAGACGCGGAGATGGCCCCACAGCCCAGGGCGCAGGACCCCGTCCCTGTGCCAAGGCCAGCAGGAGCTGCAGCCTGCGAGGCGCCAGGGCAGGGCCAGCCCAGCCCCTGCCAGGGGCCAGCGGCAGCTGCCGAGTCCTCACCTCTGCCACTCGCTGGTTCTCATCGTGGCAGTGGAAGAAGAGTGGTACCAGGCTCTGGCGCACGTGTGCCTTGAGGACCTTTTTTTCCTCTTCCGGAAAAAAATCCAGCATCTCTCGGAAGATAAACAGGGAGCACAACTGCACCTGGCTGTCCTCCTGTATGAAAGGAAGGAAGAAAGACCTCAGCGTCAGCTGCTTCAGGCCCACCTGGGCACAGCCTGTGAGTGCACAGGGCACAAAGTGTGCGGGCAGCACGCACTGGCCGTGGCTGGAGGCGCAGAGCCTTACATTATCAAAGAGCGGCAGGAGCGCCTCAGCCAGCTGCAGGGCGAGGGCGCTGGTTACTGGGGCACCATTGCAGAAAAATAAAGCTCTGAGGAGAACCGTGGTCATCCTGAGCATGGTGCTGTCATCTTCGTGCAGGAGCTCCACGAGCCTTTCATGCAGGCTCCACATCCTTATGGCCATCTACTTGTGGGACACAAGTGTGTGAAACACCATCCTGCTGCCACAGGGCCCAGGGGCCAAAGGCCTGTGCCAAAGCCCTGGGGCAGCTGCAGCCAGAGGCAGGAGAGCTGGCAGCAGCTGCCCCAGTGCCCCAAGGCCAGCCAAGCCCCAGGGACTGCCTTCCCCAGCCCCACGCTGGCAGCACGGCTTCAGCCCCTGCGCTCTTCTCACCGAGACACTGGTGGTGCCGAGCGCCACGAGGCCTCGGAGTGCCAAGCGACGCCTCCCCCTGCACTCGCTCTGCAGGTGCTTGGACAGGAACTGCAGGACGCTGTCACGGCACTCACTCAAGTTCAGGTGCTCCAGGATCTGAAAGGCACAGGCCGGTGACGGGGGAGCGGCCGGCGGGAGCCCAGAACCGCCCAGGGCCGGGCCCAGGCAGCAGCACAGGGCGCGGGCTCCGTCCCAGGCACTGCGGCCAAGAGAGGGCAGAGAGCCGGGAGGCAGCTCAGCGAGGCAGCGCCGGCCTTCAGGCTCACCTCCACAAGGAACGCCAGGGTGGCCAAATCCCGGCACGGCGTGTCCTTGCTGAGCAGCCCGAGCAGGTGGAATGCAATCGCGGAACACGCGGCTTCGGATGCGCGGTGCATTTCTCTGACAGGAGGAAACACGAGTCAAAGCCCTCAGCCAGCGGGGGCAAACCTCTCCCAGGACTGCCTCACAGAGGTCTGGCCTTTCTCCACCACCCTGCAAGGGGCAGCTGAGCCCTCTGGGAGGTTGCTGCTCTTGGGCACGCTCCTCTCCCAGCCTTTTGCAGCCTCCTTGGCCATCCCTTGGTGACAAGGCCTTCTGGCCCACGGCCACGGGGACTGTGTGGGGCACCTCGGGCACAGGGCACACATGCCGGGGACAGCTGGGGAGCAGGGGGTCTCACCTGGCCAGCACGCCCACAGCACAGTGGTGGGTGTCAGCACAGAGCAGTGTGTCCCAGCCACGCTTGTCTTCCATGGCCACCACCACATCCTCATAGTGCAGTCGGCAGAGCAGGGCCTTCAGGGTCTGCTCTGCAAAGCTGTGCACAGAGCAAAGCCCAGGTCACGCTGGGAGCACTGGCCCTGCCCTGGGCACATGGCAGGGACAGGAGGACTGGCATGGAGCACCTGCTGGGGCTGGTGGCAAGGCCGTGTTGCTGCTGGCATCCCTTCCAGAACGTATCGACCTCCTCTGGCACATCCAGAGTGCTGAAGAGCACTTGGAAGAGCAGATGCACAAAGAGGCCGGGGAAATGCACGGTGACTACATGTGGCACACAGGGCAGCTGGAGGATCTTCCACATCACCACGGTTGCCTGCAAAGGACAGAGCAGCCCGAGACAGCGCTCAGTGCCGAGGTGTCCATGTGGTAGAGCCCGAGCACGGGAGGGAGAGGCCCGGAGAGACGCAGGGGGAGCACCGGGCCTGGTGGCCCTGGAGCTGCCCCGAGGCCAGGTTTCAGCCCAGCGCCTGAGGCAGGGAAACGCCGAGGGGGAGGGAGGATGGAGAGCTGCTGGAAAGGTGGCCTTGGGGCCAGCAAAGGCAGAAACTCACAGCCAGGGCAAGGACAGCCGTGTGGTCCCCATCGCAGGTGCACATGCTGTGCTCTGGCCAGCTCCCCAGCACATCGAGGAGCACGAGCATGGCCGGCTCTGCAGTCCTCAGCGAGCACATGATGCTCTTCCACATGGCCAGAGCAGCTCTGTGGGGTCAGAACTCTGTCTCAGAGGAGTCTGGGACACAGCAGCGTGGCCTGGGCGGCAGCGGGGAGCTGAGCTGCTCTGCCAGCCCTGCCTCTGCCCACTGCCCCTCACTGGCAGCACGCAGGCAGCCCAGCCCTGTGGGCACTGGCCCCTGAGGGGCAGGGGGGAAGCATGGCAGCACGCTGGGGGGCTGGCAGGGGCCAGGGCTGGCAAAGGGAGCAGCCAGAGGGCCCTGGAATTCTCTGTGTCAGACACCTGGGACAGGCTGCACAGGGGGAAGGGCTGCTGAGCCCTGAGCCCTCTGGGCAGGTGGGCACCGTACCTGTCACACAATGGGGCCACACGCAGGAGAGCCATCACCACGTCAGAGGGCTGTGCCTCTGTCAGATCCAGAAGGGGCCTGTACAGATTGTACTCAGGAAACTCATTGGCCATGAGCCACTGGTGGATGTACCTCACCATGGCCGGCACCTGGAGAAGGCAGGGGAGACTTGGAAAGCTACTGGAGGAAGGAATGTGCCCAGCTGCCCCAGAGAAGTGCTTCCCTTGCCACCACACTGCCATGGCCTCAAAGGCTCCCAGGGAGCAGCAGGCGTGGCTTGGGAGGCCAAGCAATTGCTGGGAGAAGAATAGCCAGGCCACAGGCTGCTTACTTGCTTTGGGCTGGAAGGACCCTCCTCCACAAGCATATCCAGCAGGGCAGCGCTGGTCTTGGTTTTGAAGATGGGAGAGTACGCTCTGAGCACGGTGCCCATGGCGCTGCTCTCTTCCTCCCGAATCCTCTTCATGAATTTGCAAACCATCTGCAGCAGAAGGGCAAGAAGCCCGGGATGCTGCATGGAGTGCTCCGAGCACAGTGCTGGGCTGAGCAGTGCCAGCAGGCCCAGCCCAGGTGGGGATGGCTGCAGGTACCTGCGCTGTTCTGCGGAAGCGGCCACGGCTGCGTTCCTGCTCTCGTGTGCGCTGCACGGCTGCACCTGGCAAAGAGCGAGCGCAGCCCGAGCTGAGGGGCTGCGGGAGAGGCCGGAGAACACAGCCCAGCCCTGCGCTGCCCAGGCAGGGACAGCCCTGGGACGGCCCAGGGCACGGAGCACGGCTGTGGGGTGTCTGGCCGGCCCCTATTCCATCCTGTCCATGGGCATGGCCCCAGGGGATGGGATGGGATGGGATGGGATGGGATGGCATGGCATGGCATGGCATGGCATGGCATGGCATGGCATGGCATGGCATGGCATGGAATGGCATGGCATGGGGCCAAGCTGGCTGCAGGCACCAGCCCTGTGGCCCAGCTCTGCCACTCACCCTTCTGCGGTGGCTGGAACTGCTCCACCTCTTCAGGCTGCTGTGCTGGGGCAGCTCCAGGGCCTTCTTTCTCCTCCTTCCCCCAGGCCAGCTTGGGCACGCTCGCAGGTCTGAGCTCTACGTCGCTGCCTGGATTCATGGCTGCTTGCAGAAGGTGAAAAGGAAAAGGTCCAAGTCAGCAAGTGCTGCAGTCGTGCCTTGAGGGCACCTGCAAGAGTGAAGTCTTGGCAAGGCTACAGGACAGCAAGTCCTGCACTCTGCTCTTGGGGCTCCAGCCACAAGGACAGGAGACTCCTGTCAAGGATGGTGCAAATGCCACAGTCTGCCCTCGAGGGCAGCTGCAGAAGATTTGCCTCGGGAAGGCCAGGGGTCACCAAGTGCTCTGGTCTGGCCACGAGCTCACCTGCAGGAGTAATACCTTGGGAAAGCTCCGGGTCAGCAAGGAACGAGTGGCTGTGCGAGGGCTCCTCACAGCACCGCTCTCTCGCGTCCTCTCTCGTCGTGTGCACCGAGCACTGTGGCGTGTAACTGTAACTTGTAACTGCCAGCACCTCTGCCAGAGCGTGTCACCAAGGGCCCTTGGAATCCCTGCCCCGTTCCATTCCACGGTGACCATGCTGCACCGTGTCACCAAGGGCCCTTGGATCCCCTGTCCCGTTCCATTCCACGGTGACCATGCTGCACCGTGTCACAAAGGGCCCTTGCACGCACTGCCACCTGCCCTGGGGCCAGCCCCAGCCCCCCAGAGTGGCCCAGGGTGGAAGGAATGCCTTGCCCCAGGTGTGTCAGACAGCCCAACAGGATCTTTAGGAAGGGCTCAGCCCATCAGCAAACGCTGCCCTGCTCTGCGGGCTCAGAGCAGCAGGAGCCCCCGCAGCTGCCGACGCAGCCGCGGCGGGAAGGGCACGGGGCCTCCACAGAAGCTGGCACGGCCTCCTCGGGACACGTCCCACATGGTGGCCATCCTAAGCACGGCCGTGGGACACAGACCAGGAACGTGTGGGCCAGGGCAGGAATGCTGCTCTGAGCCCTGGGGCCTGGGCAGCGCTGACAGCAGCAGGTGAGGCACAGTCCCCACCCAAGCAGAGTTCCCCCGAGCCCTGGCAGCACCAGTGCCCGTCTCCTGCCCCAGAAACCTGTGCCCCAAAAGGGCTTCTCTGCCAGAGGGCAGCCAAAGCTGGTGTGCACTGGGGGCTGTGCTCCGTCCTACAGGGGCTATTGGTAGCAGCACCTGGAGCAACTGGTGGCAACACTTGGTGCGTGTCAGATGTTGTTGCTCCTTCCTGGGATGATTTTTTCATGGAAGGGATTAGCAGCAGCACAGAAACACCAACAGCTACTGAACTTCACAGGACAAAGAGACTCCACCAAAACACTGTCGTGTTTCCTTGTGCTTTTGTGTCTTTCTTGCACTCTGAAAGAAAAAGAATTGGCCCAAGCCCTGCTATTCAAATCTCCAGCTGCTGTGTGTCTTCCTGTGGCAGCTCACTGCAAACACAACTGGCTGCCTGCTCAGCTGGGCAATGGACGGCCACAAACAGGGAGGGCCCTGGTGAACATCTCTTTGGTCTCGTGGGGCAGCGAGGGCACAGGAGACAAAGACTGCTCCTCCCGAGTTCATGGGGCAACAGAGAGATTTTATTTCCCAAGCCCCCCCTTACACAGGGCATTTGAAAGACCAGGCCTGGAAGCTCTCATTGGTTTGAGCTCCACGCCCCTTCATGTTCTGGCCCGTGAGGTGCCTGCAGTTTTGGGAGATATTTGATTGGTCAAGACCCCTGTCAATCATGGTAACACCTCACCCTTCTTTTCTTTATAAAATTCTGTGTATTGTTCTCTGTCACCCTTCTGCAAGGGCCCTTTGCAAACATGGGGACAGAGGACAGCGTGCATCTAATTTGCACTGGAGCTGCAGCATTCCCCTCCAGGAACTGTTAGGGGAGAACTCAAGCCACAGGCATAATGCTTCTTGGTTACAAATTGAACTTATCTCTAAAAGCAGAAAGCTATTTAACCCTGAGCCCATTTAACCCTTAGAGAAAAACCCAATTTTAAAAAACAACCTTTAAGCACTTGATCCCTTGGGGAAAAACTGAACTCCCAGAAAACAATCTGTAAACAGAAAAACTGTTTGTAAACATGAGAAATAATTTGTAAACAAGTAAAGTCCTTATATGAACTGTCCATGAGGCAGGTGATCATTTGTAATATTGTCTGTGGTTTCCAGTGTCCATATTTTAGGCAGCTGTATTGTACTGTTGTAGGATTTATTGTAAAACATGAGAACAGACTCAGAGGGGAGGAAGGTGTACCCTCAATCCAACCCCTTTCCCCTTTTTTCTTTGTCTAAGAAATAATAATAGGATTAGAACATGGATTTTGAATACTATTAACTTATGCAAAATTTCATCCACGTTTACTGATAATATTTTTCTTTACCAGCCAGGTTCACAGCGAAGAACTTGATTGGGAGATGTTTTGATCAGGGCAAGGAACTTGGTTAGGAGACATTTTCTGTATTTCTATTTTTTCTAGTGCAAACCATATACTTTTTTCCCTTTGTTCAAAGTTAGAAATTTTGTTGTTGACTTTAATAGCTGACTTTTAAAATGATGACAAGTGGCAGAATTTCAGTGAAAAACTTTGCAACTGCAATTTGCTTATGATAAATCGATGTTCTATGTGTACCTCAGTGGATATTCTTTGAATCATACCAGTTTATCTTGAAACAATGCAAGAATAATTACTAGAATATTAAGAAAAGACATGTTAATACACAAACTAGGACATCTTTAAGACAATGATTTACTGAAATATGAGTATCAATTTAATATCGATATCCAGCTGAGATGGACAAAAACTCTCTAAAGGTTTAAAGTTAGAAAGTGTATGTTTATTGAGACAGCCAGGCAGTACATGGGATAATTCCCTAATGCACACTGCAAAAATCACAGGTATTACAAAGCTTTTTTATTTGCAGAAGTCTTGAATACACAAATATGAATGCATATTCATATCCCTGTCACTTCCTCTGCTCCGTTTCATGTGCTAATTGGCAAAAAGGCAATTAAGCATGTGTAGTTCTGTTCCCTGAAATGAGTTGGGGGTCCATTTTGGGGAGGGGTCTCCAAAATGAAGAAGCAAAATAAGTCTTCCTCGTTCTGACCTTTCTGCCTTTCCCATGCATACGTGACAAATGAATCCTTGCCGTTTTCCTGTGCTTAATGGATCCCTAAAGTATGGGAAGTCTGCAACTGTTTTTGTGCCCCTGAAATCTATCACCAGGAACGGGGCTGGGATGTGCTCTGGTGCCTGGACATCAACAGGAGCAGGGCTGGGATGTGCCCTGGTGCCTGGGACATCACCAGGAGCGGGGCTGGGATGTGCCCTGGTGCCTGGGACATCACCAGGAGCGGGGCTGGGATGTGCCCTGGTGCCTGGGACATCACCAGGAGTGGGGCTGGGATGTGCCCTGGTGCCTGGGACA
The DNA here is from genome assembly GCF_050655825.1 of Lonchura striata. Lineage (NCBI taxonomy): Eukaryota > Metazoa > Chordata > Aves > Passeriformes > Estrildidae > Lonchura > Lonchura striata. Next base: position 6,149,414 of record NC_140738.1, read on the forward strand.
TGACACGGGGCGGTGCTGGCTGGGGTTTGTTTGGTGCCTGTGCAATCCCAAGGGCAGTGTCACAGCGGGGCAGCTCTCAGTGTCCCCAGCAGGTCACAGTGTCCAGGGAAGCCCGTGCCAGCGGTCACTGCGCACACGGGGCAGGCTGGGCTGGACAGGGGACGGGGCAGAAACGCTGCCCTGGGACTGGGGTCTCCCCCTGCCTCTGGGGCCCAGCCCCTGCTGGGAGCGCCTTGGGCAGGGCACGGGGCTGCTGCTGGGCCAGGGGGACAGGCCGTGCCCCCTGTCCCCTGCCGCTGGGCCAGGGGGACAGGCCGTGCCCCCTGTCCCCTGCCGCTGGGCCAGGGGGACAGGCCGTGCCCCCTGTCCCCTGCTGCTGGGCCAGGGGCACAGGCCGTGCCCCCTGTCCCCTGCTGCTGGGCCAGGGGACAGGCCGTGCCCCCTGCCAGCTGCCCAGGCCCCTCTGATGCCTGTCCCTCGTCCCTGTGGCTTCTGTCCCCACCACTCCCCACCACCTTCACTCCCTCTGTCAAAGCCCCACTCAACCCCTTCACAGTGACCTCTGGAAAGAAAGAATGAATGAAGGAAAGGAAGTGTTGTCTGTTCACCCTGGCTGGATGTCAGGCACCCACCAAAGCTGCTCTCTCACTCCCCTCCAGAGATGGACAGGAGGGAGAAAACAGAATGAAGGCTTCATGGGTTGAGCTAAGGACTGCGACAGATCACTCAGCAAATGCCATCATGGGCAAACCATTTTCAAAATTGGAGATGTTAATGGAATTTTTGCTATCTGGATCAGGGCAGGATAGTGAGAAGTAAAACAAAGCTTTAAAAACACCTTCTGCCCTTTCCTCCCTCCTTCCCATCTCTACCTCCCCCCGCAGTGGGTGCAGGGAGACAGGGAATGGGGGCTCTGGTCAGTTCATCCCCGGTTGTTTCTCCTGCTGCTTGGGGAGAGGAGTCATTCCCCTGCTGTGCCAGGGGTCCCTCCTGGAGACACTTCTCCATGAACTTCTCCACGGTGAGTTCATCCCACGGACAGCAGTTCTCCACAAGCTGCTGCAGCGTGGCTCGCTCCTCCATGGGCTCACAAGTCCTGGCAGGGCCCTGCTCCAGCGTGGGCTCCTCTCCAGGGGTTTGCAGGTCCCTGCCAGGTCCCTGCTCCAGCACAGGTTTCTCATGGGGTCGCAGCCTCCGCTCAGGCATCCCCCTGCTCCAGCACGGGCTCCTCCAGGCGCTGCAGGTGCATCTCTGCCCTCCGTGCCCTCCATAGGCTGCAGGGCCAAGCTGCCTCCCCAGGGACTGACCAGGGAATCTCAGGGCAATCAGCTCCAGCAGCTGGAGCAGCTCCTGCCCCTCCTGCCCTGCCCTGCCCTGGGGGTGTGCAGAGCTGTTCCCCTCACAGGTCCTCACCCTGTTCCTCCCTGCTCACAGCCACAATTCCAGGATCACCCATTTCCTTAAATCTCTTATTCCAAAGGTGTTACCACCATTTCTAACTGGGCCAGCCTTGTCCAGCAGCCAGTCTGTCCTGGAGCCAGCTGGAATTGACTCTGTGGGACATGGAGGAACAGCTGCTCTCACAGAAGCTGCTCCTAGATCCCCTGCCTTACCAAAACCTGGCCATGCAAACCTGGTATAAGTATGGTAGGGTTTTTATTACCACTATTAATTCTTATTATTTCTATTCTCTCAATTTTTTGCTATTAATGGTACAGTTGTTATTATTATTACTAGTATTTTTAGTCTTTTGGACTCTATATTAATAGTGGCTAGATTAGAACTGGAAACAAAGGTACTTCATTGCAAGTAGCGGTTAGAGTTTTGTCAGCCTCTTGCCCTGCCCTGTTCTCTGTCATTGCTGTGTGTGAAGCTGCTGCTGCCAGGCCTCCCTATTTCCCTGGTTTGAGAAATTCCATGGCATTGCTCACATGTCAGAGAGGGCTTATTCCATTCAAACACATGCTCTTAGCTCTTCGAGTCCCATTGTTGGAAGCTTGTTTTCTAACATTGTTGACTTTCTCAGCTTCTGTTAATATTTGTGATTTTGTAACAAAATGTTCTTGGATGTGATTGTGCAAGATTCTCTAATCAGCTTCCAGTTTGCTCTTGGGTTTCTTACCGGTGTGTCCAAGCTGAAGGCAGCATTTTGGGTGGGAGGCTTCAGTGGGAGCTGGCATTGCCTCGGCAGCAGCTGGTTTTGCAATGTGAGCAGCGCTGACAGAGATTCCGTGCGCTGAATATTCCGCCTGGTTGGAGCCGCAGTGCCCGGCTGGAGGGAGCCGCGCCGGGCGCTGCGGGTTGTGCCGGGCCGGGCAGCGGCCGCAGCCCCGGCAGGGCCCGGCCGTGGACACGGAGCCTTTGCTGGGCAGGGCTCGGCCCTGCGGCGCCGGGCGGGCGGTGCCGCTCCCGCCGGGAGCCTGCGGGAGCCGGGACAGCGAGAGAGCCCGGGCCGAGCATCAGCCCCGGGGCACGGCCCGGGAGGGGGCACAGCCCGGGGGTCCCGCAGAGCCTCCCTGCTCCAGAGCCGCGCCTGCCGCAGCGGGGCAGCTGCGGCACCTGCGGGGCACGGAGGAGCCGCAGGCGGCGTTCCGAGCGCTCCTTCGGGGCAGGATTTTGTCCCGCTGCGGGGAATTCCCGCGGGCCGGGCGGGCCGGGGCCGCTGCCGAGCGCCGCCGCCTTTCCCGGGAGCCGCCGGGCAGAGCTCTCTGCTCGGGGCTGGGAAAAACACCTTCACTCCCCTGGGAACATTTAAAAAGTTTAATACAGGACAAGAGGAGACAAGGCCATAGAGCAAAGGTTCTTACGGCCGGGTGCATCTCGGCACTGAGCCAAGAGCACACGGTTATCTCCGGAGATACCCCTTGAATACCTTTTCCCTTACACCAGCCTGTTGCATATTCATAGTCCCTTATGCATAGTAAACTTTTTCCCAAGCTAGTTTACATATTCCAAGAACTGTTCAGCATGGCTCCTCCTCGGTTCCACCTTTTTAGGGCATGTGTATTCCTTGGTTGTGGTTTTGGTCCTTTTTTATCATCATCTTCAGTTTTGGCCCCGGCCCACACTGCCTTCAGACGGTGAGTGCTGATGGTTGGCAGATCTGTACAGGTGTCCTCATCCTGTGCTCACTGGATGTTATCCCATCCAAGCAGGAATTTTAACACAAGCATGCTTCTATCAGCTATGGCACTAGTATGTCTGAGCGTAATCAATGAACAACAGAAATAAAAACTATATAACAAAGTTATTGTAACACCACACATATAAAATCCAATGGAATATTTGCAAAAAGCCAATATTATAATATGTATCTATGACAGGGCCAAGGGCCGGGTGCCCGCTCGGTGGCCCCGGGACAGCAGAATTTTGGGGTCCCGGTGCTGGCTGCCGGCAGAGCCCCGGCGCTGGGCCGGGGATGCGTGGGACCCTCCCGCGGTGGGGTTGGGCTGCCCGGGGCAGGCGCTGCATCGTCAGCCCGGAGCCACCGGGGATCGCCCGGTACCGGCGGGGCGGGGCTGGGGAGCGGAGAAGGGCGGCACCGGAGCGGGGGGACCCTCTGCAGCCTGCGGGGTCGGACAGACCAATAAGGGGGTCCCCGGGAGCCTGGAACGTTGTGAAAAACGCCAATCACTTGGTTTTTAAAATTTTAAACGTTTAATAATAATAAAATGGTTATAAAAATAGTAACACAATTAGACTAATCAAATTTAGAGTTAGGACAATTACAAGACAATAAAAAGCAAAAAATTATAGACGTCCAGATGCTCTCTGACACTTAAGCCAGGACAAGCATGCCTTGTGAACAAAGGAATAACCTTAAAAGCAATAGCCTATTGCATATTCATGTATCTCATACATGATGCATAAATTCCTTGCAAATTAGGAACTTCTCTGGATTTTGTCAACTTCTTTCCCTTAATCCTGGTGCTTCCATAAAGATGGAGACAAGATGGAAGAATGTCTTTTCTGATAAGGAGGTTGTAACACTTTATGTGCCCCAAGTCACCGCCATCCCTGTGTGAAGAGTTTATTGATTATCTCATCTCTTGCTTGAGCAAGTAAAAACATCCTACATCGCAGAGTTTCTATTTTAATATTATGTTGTTACCTAAAACTCTATTTAACACACTACTTAAGAGAATTAATACAGCAAAACTGTCTAACATTACACATATAATATTCATTGTAACATTTGTGAAAAGCCAATCATAAAATAAGCATTCTACACAGAAAGTGTTGAAATGGTAAAACCAGTCAAAACCCCTTAGGAATTGGAAGGAAAACCAGAGGCAGTGGCAGCTAACACCTCAGAAACCCGTGGCTTTTGCTCCTCTCTTCGACCTGAGAGCTTCCTGGGCAGGGGCGACTCTTCCAATTGCACCAGCGTGGCCATGGCTGGGAAGGGCAGCGAGCAGATGGGTTGAGCTTCTCCTGCCAGCCCCTGAAGTGCCAGCTGTCATTTGTGTGCGCTGAGGATTCCCTTCAGGCTCGGAGTTGGCGCAGCTGCTCCTGGGCGCTGCTCGCCCGCGGGCGCAGCGGTGCTGCAGCCGCTGTCCCGCACACAGGGAGGGCTCTGGAGCCTCCCAGGGCACCAAGGAGCGGAGCAGGGAACGTGCCGGGATCTGCTGCAGGACCGTGGGGCTGTGGGGGATCCTTCGGTCTCTTGGATGGGGCAGGGAGGGGGCAAATGGAATCAAGGTGAGACAGGGATCAGGCAGCCCCACTCCAGGCAGCGTTTTCTCCTCTGAGAGCTCCTCTGAGCTGAGCGAGCTGGTGAATCCTGCGGAGCAAATGAGACCCGGGAGCGAGGGAAGGGCTGGCTGGGAAGGAGTCAGATAAACCCAGTGGGTATTTCCCTTTCCAAGGGGCTCCTGGGGAGACAGAGGAGACAAGAAGGATTCCCCATCTCATGACATTCCCTTTTCTCCTTCAGTAGCCCTATTGCAGTCACTGCATACAAGAGTTTAGTTGATCCCTTTGATGCCAGGGAGCACCCAGAACTTGAACCTCGCTGGATCCAGCCCTGTCTGCCTATCACCGAGCAGAGGGAAAAGATAAAGAACCTGGGTGGGGGTTGAGCCAAAAGGCATTTTGCCACTTCTGATCTGCTCCCAGCTTTTGCAGCAGGGCACCAACCCCATCGCTGCAAACCACTCCCTTTTGCAAGGCACACGTGGACCTCGCTGGTAGCTCAGGGCTCCTGAAGGGGCTGCTGCAGTTGGCAACTGGAGCTGTTGTTGAACTTTTCACATTGCTTAACGCCCCCTGCCAAATGCCATCAAGTGGCTGAGGAAGGACACAAAAATATTACCCTGGAGAAAGTGGGGCCAAAAGCTTGGAAAAGGATAAAAGAAATGTTCTGATGATGACAATGTCAAAAAACCACAATTTATTTTTGACAGCAAATGAGTACCCACAGCCCTCCAGCCCTCCCAGACTGGCAGGCTGAGTGGGGCCGTTTCCATGGCATGAGGAGCTGGCAGCCTGCAGAGAGAAAACAGAGAGCCACGGTCAGTCACAGAAGGCTCCTGTGCCCCTGTCCCACCACGGCCTGTGCCTGGGTCAGGCTGCTGTGTGCTCAGAGCCCAAACCTCTTGACCCATTATCCGTTTTTAGAGAAGGGCAGAGTGGTAAGCCACATTCCATCTCCTCTGCTGAAGCACAGCCCAGCAGCCTCCTCAGCAGCTGCAAGGGCGGGATGCCCATGTGCCTGGTTTCCTGGCTCCCCGGCAGACCAGGGGTTAAACGTTGGGTGTCTCTTGGATTGTTCCCGGAAAGGGCCCATCTCTGCACGCAGCTACCTTTTTTCATTTGTAAATTAGGTCTTTCTTTCTCTGCCAACTGTGGTTTCTCCAGCCCCGGCTGCAGCCACTGGTCATTTAAAACTTTAAGAATCTTTTTCTACAAGCACAACTGACTTGATGTATATTTTACAAAATCACGAATTATGCCATAACATATATTACAATGGGGCTGCAGAGATCCCCCTGCAGGTCCATGGGGATGCAGAGATCCCCTGCAGATTCATGGGGATGCAGAGATCCCCCTGCAGGTCCATGGGGATGCAGAGATCCCCTGCAGGTCCATGGGGATGCAGAGATCCCCTGCAGCCCCTGGAGGAGCCGGGCTGGAGCTCGGCGATGCCTGAGAGGAGGCTGTGAGCCCGCGGGCAGAGGGGCCCCGCTGGAGCAGCCTGTCCTGGCAGGACTGAGCCCGTGGCACAGTGACCCACGCTGCAGCACTCGGAGGGGGCTGTGCCCAGGGGATGGACTCCGCTCCGAGAAGTTCCTGGAGAAGTCTCGGCCGGGAGAGAGCGCAGGGTGCAGCAGGGAACGACTCCTGTCCCTGAGCAGAGGGAGAAGCCCCGGGGGATGAGCTGAGCATGGCCCCATTCCCTGTCTCCTGCCCTGCCGGGGGAGGAGGTGCAGCTGGGAGCAGGGAGGCGTGGGGAAAGCTGCATTTAAGGCTCTGCACTGACTTCTCCTTCTCCTGCTCCGAGTCTTTGGAGTTTTCCGCCAGAAATCTCTCCCCTGCCCCACCCACCCACAGGGCTTGGGGCAGGTTTCCCTTTTCGGGGGAAATCAAAGCGAAGCACTGATGCGCTAACGAGGGGCAGGAGAAGTGAGGCTCCTGGGCTTCCCGCAGAGGCGGAGGCACGGGAGGCGCAGGGCCGGGAAAGCCGTGGCGGGAGGCGCGGAGAAGTTTGTTTGTGTGGGCAGCTCAATCCCGGCTCGGGCCGGGCCCGTGCCGGGGCTGTTCCTCATCTCCGGCTTTCCCCTCACGCAGCCCGGGGGCGCCGAGAGCGCGGGGCGAGGCGGGGCCGTGCGCAGAGCCCGCCCCGAGCTCGCTGCCATTGGCCGCCGGTGCCGTCAGTCGCGGTTGCGGCGCGCTGATTGGTGGGAGCGGGGCGCGGCGCGGCCCCGGCGGCGGGCTGAGGGCGGCCGTGGCCGCGCAGCGCCGCCATTGGCCGAGCGGCTGCGCGGGCCCGGCAGCGGCGGCAGCGGCCGGAGCGCGGTGAGGCGGCGGCGGCGGAGCTCGGAGGCGGCCCCGGCGCAGGTGGGAGCCGCGCTGGGCTCTGCGGGGGCTCGGGGCCGGCTGCGGGCGGAGGGGGCGGCAGGGGGCTCCGGCGGCTCGCCGGTGCCGTGTCCGGCCCGTGCCGGCCCCGGGCTGAGGGCGCTGCGGGAGCGGCTGCCCGCGGTCTCCTTCCCGCCGGGGCCGGGCAGGAGCCGCTGCCGGAGCAGCGCTGGCTCGGCCCGGCTGCTGTGGGTAGGACAGAGGGGCTGCCCCGCGGCCGGGAGCGGGCGGGGAAATTCCCGTCGCCGGAGGTTCGTGTGCCCGGGGGAGAGCGAGGAGTCCTGTCAAAGTGACTTTATTGCCGAGCAGGGGCAGAGGCCGTGGGGCATTTGCCGTGCGCTCTCTGCCGTGGCTGTAGTCCGCAGCCTCCTTTTTATCCTCATTTTCCCGGCCGCATCTCCCTCTGCCTTTGCCCTCCGGCTGAGTTCCTTGGAAGGTTCCGACTTCCCGATGCGCCTGGAGCCTGTCCTCGTTAATGTGCACCCTCCTTTTGTAGAACAGCCGATATTCATGGCTCTGTTAAGTCTTTGTTCTTCTCCTCGAAGTCTAGGAATGTGGCGGGACTTTGAGCAGCTCTCTGGGTCAACTTGTAACATTTATTGGAACTGATGGTTTCTCCCCTTCTCTACAAGTGCCCGGCCCTATCTCCAGGCAGATTCACTCCTTGACTCTGTTTTGTCCTTCCCGGGTCCTCTTTGGTTTTGGGATTATTCTCGGTGCCCTCATTCCCTGTCCTTTTGTAGCGTTTGTGGATCAGGAGGCCTGGCTGCCACCTGCATGCCCTGGCTCAGCTGTTGGATGAGCTGCACTGCCAAGGTGTGGAGCATGGTAAAAAGATGAGAGTTGCTGCAGCACAGAAGAGGAGAAGCAGCATTCCTTTAACCCCTGGTGTGCTGGGGAGCCAGGAAAGCGTGTCCCATTCCCATCCTTTCCATGTTTGGACCAATACATAAACTGCTCTCCTATTTTCTTTTTATCTTTTTTAGCAGTTTTCTCGTCATCTCTTTGCCAACAGCAGTTTGAGCCATTTAGTTTTCCACAAACTCCTGCTTTTTCTGCTAAGAGATAATCTGATCCCATTCTCTGGTGAAATGTTGTGTTCCTCGTTTCAGTGGCTTGGTCGGCAGGAAGGTCAGGAGCTGGAGTTGTCTGGTTGGTTCTTATTCTGAGGACAGCTTGTAATCAAATTATGCCATTCAAATGAAAAATGGGTTCTCTGTCTCCTGATATGAATTTCTGAAAAACGCCAATCACTTGGTTTTTAAAATGTTAGAAGTTTAATACTAGTAAAATGGTTATAAAAGTAGGAATAGAATTAGACTAATAAAAATTTAGAGTTAGGACAATTGCAAGACATTAAAAAGCAAAGACTTGCAGATGTCCGGATGCTCTCTTGGGCACTTAAGCCACAACAACCATACCTTGTGAATAAAGGAATCACCCCTAAAAAAATACACTGTTGCATATTCTTATATCCTTCATGGTTATGCATACATTTTATTTAAAACAAGTAACTCTGTCTGTTGTATGTCAGCTGTTTTTTTTAATCCCCACGGCATCCTCCAGTCTGAGCATGGCCTGAAGAAATTAGCTTCTTCTAGTAAGAAATCCATAAATTGCTCTTCTCTGGACAATTTAGGTGTTCCTGGAGCGAATTTAGGTGTTCTCCCCCTGCCGCCACACATACACATGCATGTTTTCTCTTTTAACTGCTAAAGTTTAATTTTATCTACAAAGCTACGTTTACCGTACTATTAAGATGTTCATATAGCACAAGTTATCATTATAACATAATACATGTAGTAACTATCTGCACAGAGCCATATAACATGCATTTTTCACAAAATCATTTTGGTTCCCAGGGGCTGGTCCATGGTGTTGTAGGATTTGTTCTGGTGGCCGTTCATCTTTTCCCCATGTTTGGGCGCTCCCTCAAGCTGGGGCTGCATCAATTGACCATTTTTTTTCTTACTCCTTCATCATATACTTGAATTCCAACTGATTTCCCTGAACTTGTTCTAGCAAAACCCCCAGTGCTCTGATACACCCTGTACAGCACAGACAGTGACAGCAGATGTTGGAGTGGGCAGAGGGATGATCCCCCCCTTATTTTAGTGAAGTTTTCACAACATTCTCCATTTCCTGTTTCCCTTTGCAGCTTCAGCCATTTCTGTTGCAGAGTCAGAGATCCTCAGCATGGGCTCTGCCTTCAGCTGTGCAGATTCCATCCGTGCAAGCAGGCAGAGCTTGGGGTGAGGGGCAGAGGGAATCAGCCAATTCCTGCCCCAGGCAAGAAGAGCCAGGTACATTGTCCCCAGTTTGCCCCAGCAGTGTTAATTTGCATTTCTGAAGCTCCTCCTGGGTGCCTGGAATGCAGCTTCTCTTCCACAGCAGCCTTCAGCAGCCTCAGTTGTGCCCCCCCCACAACCTGCTGCTTTTATTTTTTCCTTCAAATCATCTATTTATTGTTTATGAGTTAAAGGGTCACCTTTAAATCTCATCTAGTTTTGAAAATTTTGAAAAACTCTAATCACTTGGTTTTTAAAATTTTAAAAGTTTAATAGTAATAAAATGGTTATAAAAATAATAATACAATTAGAGTTAGGACAATTACAAGACAAAAAGAGCAAAGAATTACGGATGTCCAGATGCTCTCAGACCCTAAGTCAAGAAAAGCTTGACTTGTGAACAAAGGAATCACCCTTAAACCAAGACACTTGTTGCATAGTCATACATCCTTCATGGTTATGCATACATTCTGTTCTAAACAAGAAATTCTGTTGTATGTCAACTGTTCCCTTTAATCCCCTGGCATCTTCAAGTCTGAGCAAGGCCTGAAGAAATTAGCTTCTCCTGATCAGAAGCCATAAATTCCTCTCCTTTGGAAGATTTAGGTGTTCTTGGAAGGGAGCATCTCATTCCTAAAAAGAAAACTCCCCCCACATACATAATCTCTATTTTAACATAATGTTGTAACCTAAAACTACACTTAACACAATACGTAAGGGAATTAATACAGCATAACTTTCTAACATGACACATATAATATTCATTGTACCATTTGCGAAAAGCCAATCATAAATATGCATTTTTCACAATCCCACCTCTTACTGCGCAAGCCAAATGATTTATAAAGAATATTTCCTGTCCTCTTGCATTCTTTGGACTCTGTTGGTAATCAAATAAAACATGGGATTAAACAAAGAAGAAATATCAAGACACTTGTAACACATAAAAGGAAGAATCCTAATTTCTTCCACCATCCCATTCTCAATACATTACCCCACCTGCTAGTTTTTAACGTTATTTTCCCATTTTTGGACTGATACCTGGGTCATAATTTTTTTCTGATATCCTTTGTTTTTTCTAGGATGACATCCTCATTGCCATCTATTTTCAACAATCTGTACACCCCATTCTTTAGCCAATAAATAGCGTAAAGCCAACCTATTTTAATGCATTGCAGGTGATGTTTGGCTTTGCAGACTCCATATTAATTCCAATGCCTGAGCAGCTTTGTTTATTATCTTCTCTATAACTGCTTGGAGTCATTTAATATGACTCAGGATATAATTTGGGGTTAACACAGAGCTAGACTGCTGTGCTTGTTTTACCTTTTTTTTTACTAACTGTCTCTTTACCAAATCTTGGACTATATTTCTAAGATCAAATGTAAAACAAATGCATCTCTCTCCTTTTGGACATTCCATGCCCCAAGTATTACTACTTTTTCCTAAATTCTTCGTAATGGGATAATTTTCCCCCTTTTTCCTGCAGGTACTTAATTTGGACGGGTTATAACAGTGCCTGTTGACATGGGTGTGTGTAACAAAAAGGAACTTTGGTTTCTTTCCATGTGATACTTTCTGTAGCATTTGTGACACGATCTTGCTGCTATCTCAGAAGGGAAAAGACAACAAATGAGAGACAGAAACAGGAATGACAGAGGTCTGGCTTGGCTTATACCCCCACCTCCCCTGCCTGTGGGGTGCTGCCCACAGCAGGTACGTGTGATCTTCTCGCTGGTGAGTACAGTGCTCAATCCAGGCTTGCCCTCTGTTTCCCTTGTCACTCCTTTTTTACTCATTTCCAGGCAAATTGTTTTTGACACCTTTTAACTGTGGTTTTCCACCATTCCCCAGGTATCTCTCAGTCCACAGGCATTGATAATCCCCATCTACAAAAGCAATTTATTTACTTCAGTTTTTGAGGTCTTTCTGTATAGGGGATTGATTCAGTACTCAATACTTCTTGCCACGAGAACATAGATTTTGTGAGCTACAATGCCAATTATTCTCATAATTTAAACATTCACTTATAACCCAGCTGCCATGTCCAATATGGGGATGAATCAAATAAAGTATACAGCATAGTATTAATGGCAATTTCCCTTCTTGCCTGTACAAGTCACAGGCTAAGGCCAGACTATCAGAACTCTTTGACTCAAACACTCCCGATCCTCCTGTTTGAAGTGGCAGTGTTCCTCTGCCAAGGAGGTGTCGGAGGCGTCTCAGGGCTTATTCAGGCAGGGCTTAGAACCAGTGATGCAAGCTTTGCCTTATTTCTCAGTTAGGTGTTATTCTTTGTACCTGCCTTGGGTCATTTGGGTCTTCCCAAACCATTACCACCCAGTCCTGGTTGAAAGTCAATTTGGTATCACCTGGTTTAGATGTGATAGTCCATTCCTCACGTTTCTTCACAAATTCTTTTCTTTTGCTGGCATGAATTCACCCTCTTTTCCATGGTTGGGATTGCTGCTTTAGTAGTACCTGGAAAGGACTTTTTAATAACACAGTGTTAAAAGAAAAGAAAAACAATACTGCATTAACTTTCACTATTAGTTTTCTTCAAAACTTTCTGGGTTTAACTAAAAACTTTTTCTGTAGCTGCTTCTTCTTCTTGTATCCAGCTGTGCTCATCGCTGCAGAGGCCAATTCTTCTTCTTGTGAGCAATACTTAGTTAAATTAAAAAAAAGACTAGCCCAATTTTAACACAAGATGTATCATATCTCTTGGTTTTTTGCTTTTTAGGCAACATCCAACTGTTTTAGTCTTACAGACCCATTCTTCAGAACAAAAGCCTCCTTTCCTTAACAAGAAAAATCAGAAGGAAAAAAAAGAAGTCTTGTTTAAAAAAATAAAGCACTTTGTGAGAGTCAGCTATCTCTGCTTTGATCTTATCTCTATTGGTGGTCCAGCTCTCCCTCTTTTTCACAGCTTTGCCTTTGACTGTACTTCCTCACTCCCCTCCCCTTGTTGTCACTCTGTCTAGCAGGAATGGGGGAGAACTTACAAATAGCGACGGTATGGGGACTTTGGGGCGTATTTCACTCTCCCTCTTTCTCTTTCTCTCTCTTTCCCTTTCTCTCTCTTTTTCTATCTTTTTCTCTTTTTCTCTCTTTTTCTCTCCTTTTTTTCTCTTTTTCTCTTTTTCTCTCTTTTTCTCTCTTCTCTCTTTTTCTCTCTTTTTCTCTCTTTTTCTTTCTTCTTCTCTCTTTTTCTCTCTTCTCTCTTTTTCTCTCTTTTTCTCTCTTCTCTCTTTTTCTCTTTTTCTCTTTTTCTCTCTTCTCTCTTTTTCTCTCTTTTTCTCTCTTCTCTCTTCTTCTCTCTTTCTTCTTCTCTCTTCTTCTCTCTTCTCCCTTTCTCTCTCTTTCGCTTTCTTTTTCTCTCTTCACATTTCAACATCCACATTCCAATATCAGTCCACTTTCTAACATTAGTCCTACATCCTGGAGAGGTGAGTCTGCCAATCACCTCTCCCTCCTTTTTCAACTTCCTTACAAATTTAATTACTGTTGTTATGTGTGTTCTGCAGGCCTTTAATTCACAGCACCCTCCACCAAGGGCTACCAGCTACCCATAGCTGACAGTGCTAAAACTAAAGACTTATTTTGCTGTCACAATTTTCCATTCACAAGCTTGAAAGGGTTGTAGGAACAAGGTAAACAAAAACTTACTTCTGAAGTGATCTTGCCTGCAATAAAAAATTTAAGACAATGCTTGTTAGTGCAATATAATTTGCAAAGAAGCCAAGGTTTGATTTGGGAAGGGCATCTGAGGACACAGAGCATGAGTTTTACAAATCTGTAATTTGAAGAGGGAATAGACAAATGTGGATACAGTGGGGGAGACAGCAAGTAAGGAATTTATCTCTGCAATACTCTCTTTTTGACTGCCAGGAGACACTCTCTGAAGAGGTTCTTACAGTACAAACAATAACTGGATGGGAAGAGGCACTCTTGAATTTAAGCTTTGCTGTCAAAATAGGAAACTGCCCCTGGGCACTGCAGTGCTGGAGCACCCTGCCTGCAAACTCACCAGAGGCAAGCCACTGCTGCCACGCTGCAGGGCTGCCTGCAGCACAGAGGGAACCATGGCCAAGCCCTCCCTGCAGGCCTGGGTAATCCACACAAGGAATCACAATTGCTTCATAGCTCTCTAACTAATTCAAGAAATAGGAAACTGTAGTAAACAGAGATCTCCCTCACCATCTTTTTCATATGTGTGTGTCACACACCCACTGTGATGCTGGAAGTAACAAATTGTTTACATTAGAAGATACTGAAACTTTTTCTTCATCTAGCTTTGTAGTTTCCCTTTTCTATATGTAGCCACCTCCCATTGTGGGAAAAAATGCGCCCTATTTTTTTACAAGTGTTTTGTATGCACAATTTTATTTGCTCTTCTAGATACACTGCAAGTAGTTAGCACTTCCAGAAAAAACAGCAAACAAACAAAACAAAAAAACGAAGAAAGCGAAACACATTTGGGTACATGAAAAAGGACTGGTTGGAAGGAAAATTGTTTCTCATTGACCTACCAAGCAGCTGGTGTTACCTTTAGTTTAACTTTACACACTGAGAACAGCCTGCATTGACTCAAATTAATAGCAGGTTTTGCTATGTCACAGCTGTAAACTAGTTTTTCAATCCTAGAGTACAGTAAGTTATGTATTTCAAGATAAAAATCACAATGCAAATTGGAAGAAATTTAGTACTGCATGAGGTGTGCACACAATTAATTTACCTCTAGAAGTCAGTTTATGACTTTCCTCTACTAGGATTGCAGTAGCTGCTATAGCTTGAATACACACTGGCCAGCCTTGATTTACTGGATCCCACATCTTTGATAAATAAGCCACAGGTCTCTTTACTCCTCCCCACTCTTGAAACAAAACCCTATGAGCTACCCCCTTTTTTTCATTTACATACAAATGAAAGAGTGTTGCTAGTGAAGGTAAGCTTAAAGTTGATATTTGGGCTAGTTTTTACTTCTTTTTTCTTAGTTTTTCATTATCCTTTTTGATCCATTTTATATCATCTCCCTCTTTCAGTTTTTTTTATTAGAAAATTTTACTGCCTGTGTATTTCCTTCAATCGACAATCTATAATATCCCAATAATCTGAGTATCTTTCTGATTTCCCCCTTTGAAGAGGGAGGGGGAAGGGATAGAATCCCTGTGTTTCAGTCTGGGTTGAGCTTCCAACTACCCTTACTAAGCAAGTGTCCAAGATATTTTACCTCTGATTCTACAAATTGCAGCTTCCCTTTTGATACCCTTAATCTTTTTTCCCCAAGAAAATTCAAAAGCTTTATAGTAGCCTTTCTAACTTCAGCTTCCCCAGAAAGTAAAAGATTATCCACTTATTGGATAATTTATATTTCAACGGGAGTGGGGAAAGTTTGTAGTATTGTTTCTAAAGCTTGTCCAAATAAGTTTGGGGATTCTGTAAGCCCCTGTGGTAGTTTTGTCCATCTTAATTGCTGTTTTCTCCAGTTAGTGGGTCCTTCCATTCAAAAGCAAAGATAACTTGCTCTCCTGGGCTAATGGGCAAGCCCAAGAGGCATCTTTAAGGTCCACTACACTAAACCACTGATGCTGGGGAGGAACTTTACTGAAAAGAGTATAAGGATTTGGTACCACTGGATAGCGGGTCTGAGTTCCTTTGTTAACCTCCCTTAAGGCTTGTACCAGTCTATAGCTCCCATCAGGCTTCTTTACTGGGAGTATTGGGGTATTATGGGGAGACATACAAGGTTCTAATGTCCCATCCTTTGTTAGTCCTTCTATTACTGGCTTTAAACATTCCCGTCCTTCTAAAGATACAGGATAGTGCTGTACATGTATGGGACAATTTTTTTTCCTCAGTTGTAATCTTTATGGGGTCAATATTTAATCTTCCCCTATTTCCCTCCCCAGCCCAAACTTCCTTGTTAATTCTTCTTCCATCCTCCTGGCCTAGTTTTAAAAGTCTAGCTGTCATCTTCCCATCTTCTGGAACAACCCCTATTCCTAATTTCACCTGTAAATCTTGTCCCAATAAATTGCTACCTGCCCCTGGGACCAAGAAAACATCCCTCATCCAAAATTTAGTTTCTCCCTCTATTACCACATTTTTAATAACGGGTACTGTGGAACTCTCTCCTTTTGCTCCTGTTACTATTACGGTATCTTTGCTTACACTATAACCTTTTGGAATATTTAACATAAAGGTTCTTTCTGCCCCTGTGTCTACCACAAATTCCAATTCTTCTTCTTGGGGACCCACTCTTGAAATTATCTCAGCATTCCCCACCTGGACCCCACCTGCGCCCCCCCTCGGCCCCATGGCCCCGCGAGGGGAATTTGGGGAGGTGGGAGTGGGGCAGCGCCAAGGCCGGGCCCCCCCGCGCTGTCCTGGCGGGAGCGGCTGCAGTGGGGACCGAGTGCGGGCGGGAGCGGCCGAGAGCCCAGCGCTGCCCCAGCCCGACCTGCCCCAGCTCCATCCCTGCCCCTGCGCTGGGATGCTGTGGGGCTGGGGGGAAGAGGGAGCCGGCAGTGGGTGCTGGGCCTGGGGGCAGGAGGAGAAGGGAAGGAGAAGCAGGCTTGAGGAACAGAATGGTCAAACGATGCAGGTGGCAGGAGAAGGTGGGATTGTGCAGGAGAAGGAGGAATAGGAAGAGGAAGAGGAGTGTGAGGAAGAGTAGAGACACAGGAGGAGGAGCAGAAAGAGGAAGCAGCAGAAGGTTCTGCCCCTCCCTGTGTCTGCAGCCTCCCCCCAGCCCCAGGAGTGCTGCTCCCCCCACATGCAGCAGGTGACTGTGGAGGGGGATCCACAATTTTCACGGGGTGAATCTTGGTGTTTCTGAGCTTTCTTGGGCTAAATGTTGGTGCTTTGGTTTTATGTGGGAACTGAATCTTTATCTTGTAGAGGAGGTTTTTGCTGACTTGTGATGTTCAGGGAGTTTTTGATTTGTGTCTTGAAGTTTGTGGGACTTTTGGGCTGAATCTTGGTGTTTTGGAGGTTCTTACAGATACAAGATTCCCAATGACTTCCAGGTATGGACTTGGGCAAGGCGGAACCTCCAGTCCAAGCAGCTCTTCTCTTGTTTTTCCCTCTAACCAGGATTTGTCATTTCCAGGGTGTGGCTGGATGGAGGAGGAGGAAAAGCCCCGGAGATGCTGCAGGAGGAGGAGCTGCAAACCCAGCCCAGGGAGCTGCGGGGAGGAAAGAGCCACCCTGAGCCAGGAAGGCGGGCGGAGATCCAGGCGGAGCTCGGAGCTGGTGGAGAAGCCTCATGGCAGGGAGAAGCCCCACAAGTGCTTGGAATGTGGGAAGGGTTTCAGGTGGAGCTCCAGCCTCATCCGGCACCAGAGGATCCACACTGGGGAGAGGCCCTACGAGTGTGGGGAGTGTGGGAAGAGGTTTCAGAGAAGCTCCAGTCTCCTCAGACATGAGTGGAGTCACACAGATGAGAGGCCCTTCTGCTGCCCCGACTGCGGGAAGGGCTTCAAGCAAGGCTCTGACCTCACCGTGCACCGGCGCATCCACACCGGGGAGAGGCCCTACGAGTGTGGGAAGTGTCGGAAGAGCTTCATACAGAGGTCTAGCCTGTTCGAACACCAGGTGATCCACACTGGGGAACGGCCCTATGAGTGCTTGGAATGTGGGAAGAGCTTTGGGTGGAGATCCCAACTGAAAGCACACCAGCGCATCCACACTGGGGAGAGGCCCTACGAGTGTCCCCAGTGTGGGAAGAGGTTTCATACCAGCTCCAATCTCCTCCTTCATGAGCGGATTCACACAGAGGAGAGTCCCTTCCGCTGCCCCGACTGCGGGAAGGGCTTCAAGCAAAACTCCAGCCTCACTGTGCACCGGCGCATCCACACTGGGGAGAGGCCCTACGAGTGTGGGAAGTGTGGGAAGAGCTTCTCCAGGAGCTCAGACTTGACCCAGCACCAACGGAGGCACCACTGAGTGCCCCGAGTGAGGGAAGAGCTTGGAGTGAGGGAAGAGAGTAAGGGAAGAGCTTGGTGAGCTGCTGCAGCTCCATCCCCCATGGGAGGATCCGGGCTGGATGATCCCCAGTGACCCCTGTTGGGCAGAGCCCTGGTGTCCCCGTATGGGGAATAAAACAGGGAGTAAAGCAATGGAGCTGATAAAGGGGCCCGATATCTGAGGCCTGACTGAGCAGAAACTGTGGGAGACACAGACACAGTTTTAAGTCTCCCTTGGCAAGAACACTGACCAGGCAATATGGTGTGAGACTTTTTGATAAGGTAATGTTACCAGGTGATGTGATGTCATGAAGAATGTGTAACCAATGGGAAATTGTTACCAAAAACAGAGCCCTCTATAAGCCCCATACAAGTAAATCCCTGTATAAACACCTGGTACAGTCAATAAAATTGGCTTTGCTCTAAACTGGGATGTCCCCGTCTCTCCATGGTGGATAACCCTGTTGTGGGTGATCCCCGTTGGGTGGGGGAAGGTGCTGGAGGGATTTCTTTCCCTTCTCCTGGTGCTGCCATGGTTTGGTTGGTAATAAATTCCCTCCCTGTGCCCAGGCCGGGTCTGTTGTCCCCGTGCCGGTGCTCGGGGCGGGATCTCTCCCGTTCCTTCTCTGCACTGCCGGGCCTCTCCTCAGCCAATGAGAGAACGCGGTGGAGAAGAGTCAGCCAATCAGCGAGAGCGGCGCTGATGACTCACCAGTTGCCGGGCAGACCCGCAGCAGGCAGTGTTCCCCACCTGGACCCGCCCTCCCTGCCCAGGGCCGGCCCCGCCGTGGGGTCCCCCCAAGTCCCTCCCCAGTGCCCCCATGAACTGGGCTGGGTTTAACTGGGAAGCTTTACTGGGAACACTGGGAGCAGGGGGGCAGGGGCAGAGTGACAGCAGGGCTGGGGGACACTCGACCCCCCCAAAATCAGCGTGGGGATGGAGCGGGGATCCCGGCCGGGTCCGGGGCCACGGGGAGGGGCTCTCACCGCCGGTGGCTCAGGAGCTCTGTGGGCAGAGAACGGGGGGTGACACCGGGCTGGGGTCCCCGGGGGGACCATTCACATTCTGGGGGAGGTGGGATACGACTCACGGGACCCCCCTTTCTTGTGCAGGTAGAACCAGATTCCCAGTGCCAGGGAGATGAAGCCCAACACGGAATCCCCAGTTCCTGTCAGCATCTTGCTGCGGCAGCATCCAGCAGCATCTCTGGGGTCTCCGCAGGGGTCAGGACCCCCCAGAAACTCTCACAGGCACCCAAGCCCCTCCAAGCACCCTCCTGGTCGCTCCCAACCCACTCAGGATCCCCTGAAACCTCCCTCTTGATCCCTTCCTCACCTCCCCAGGACCCACCAAAGCCCCTCCTGTCCCTCTCAGGATCCCACAGCCTCCTTCCAGTTGCCCCCCCACTGCTCCAGGACCCCCAAACTCTCTCTCAGTCCCTTCCCAGCCCCACCAGGGTTTATCCAGACCCCTCCCAGTCTCTTCCCAGCACAACCAACCTTGTCCCAATCTCTGCTCTTCCATCCCCAATCTCCATCCAGCTCCTCCAGGCTCACTCACATCCCTCCCAGTCACACCCAGCACACCCAAACTCCCTCCCAGTGTCCACCAGGACCCCCAGAATCCCTTCCCACCCTCCCCGGTATCCTTCAAACCCCTTCTTAGCCCTTCCAAACCCACAACCTCCTCTCCCAGTTGAAACCAGGCTCTCTCCAACTCCCTCCCAGTTGCTCCCAGCACATCCCAGTGGCTCTCCCAGTGCCCCCAATTCCTCCCCTGTATCCCAGTGCTGGCTCAGGGGGTGCTCCAGGCTGACGTGCTCCACCTGGCAGGTGGAGGTGAGCCCGGCCCGGGTTGAGGTTTCCAGCAGCACCAGGAGCTGGTGGGTCCAGTCCCCGTTGGGGACCATGTCGGTGGCCACCACAGAGAGCTCCTGCTGGCCCTGGAACCACCTCAGCTGGGTGTGGGCAGGGTAGAAATCCACCAAGAAGCAGAGCAGGTGCCGGGGCTGGGCTGGGAGCTCGAGGGCACCAGCGAGATGGACACGCTGGGGGGCATTGGGAGAGAGGAGGGAGGGTTGGTGTGGCCTTGGGGCAGACTGGGAATTGACTGGGAGATACTGGGAATGGACTGGGAAGACTGGGGTGGCACCCAGAGAGAGGGGAGGGGATGGGGGGCACAGGGAGAGAGCGTGGAGATCTCGGAGTGAACTGGGGAGGAACTGGGAATGGGCTGGGAAGGAGTGGGAGGGAGTGGGGCGGCACTGGGAGGAACTGGGAATGGGCTGGGAAGGAGTGGGAGGAAGTGGGGCGGCACTGGGTGGAACTGGGAATGGGCTGGGAAGGAGTGGGAGGGAGTGGGGCGGCACTGGGAGGAACTGGGCATGGGCTGGGAAGGAGTGGGAGGGACTGGGGCGGCACTGGGAGGAACTGGGAATGGGCTGGGAAGGAGTGGGAGGGACTGGGGCGGCACTGGGAGGAACTGGGAATGAAGCGCGCGGCACTGGGAGGCCGAGTCCAGTGCGGGGCACGCGGCGCTGCGGGTCTGCCTGGCAACTGATGAGTCATCAGAGACTCGCGCTCTGATTGGCTGAGGGGCGGCAGCGCCACGCCAGGCTGAGATGGACAGCCGGGAGGCACTGGGAGAGACTGGGATGGACTGGGAGAGCCACGGGGGTCAGTAATTAGTTGGTTGGTCCGTCTTTGGGATGCTGCAGGCGAGGCTACAATTCTAGATGGCACTGAAGTGAGACATTTGGGATCCCTGTCACATGATCCTGTCATTGATCACGGAATGATGAGGGGGGCTCACCCTCACAGCCTCTGGGCACGGGTTCTGGAAAGTGTAGCACAAAGATACCTGTGTGCAGATGATCTTTATGTGCAGCAGACCCAGTGGAAGACTATAGAACACGGGATCCAACGTCTGAGAGAAATGGCAGTGGCAGAGATTATCTTCTCAGATGAAATAACAACTAGGAATCCAGACTTGGTACCATGTACATTTGTGATGTGGTGAAAACTTGTACGGCTTGGGCCACATGAATATGCTTCTGCTTTAGCAAAAATGAAGCAGGAGGAGAGGGATGAGACCGTGCTCAACATGGCAAGGAAACTCCGAGCATATGCAGATGCTGTACATGGCCCAACCCATGCCAGAATTGCAGCAGTGGAAACATGTCTGCAGAAATTAGACGATAAGATAGAGGACAATCATAAGAGACTCGGAGGAGATTAAGGAGGACCTTTTCCAAATCTCAGCAGTACAGATCAGAGGTTCTGGTATGCAATGTAGATGTTCCTCAGATGGTGAGAGAAGGTACACCCCAAGAGCTGAGCTGTGGTTCTTCCTGCATGACTGCAGAGAAAACATGAGGAGATGGGACAGAAAATCTGCTGCTGCTCTGGCACAACGGGTGCATGAATTGAAGGAAGGCAAGACCCAGAGAGGAAGTGCCACCAAAAGGAGAGCAGCTCCAGTTGCCCGTAGCCAAACTGCCAGGCATGATGATGATGATGACATGTCCGATCCCCTTGAAGGAACCTCTAAGACATACGCCCAAGGCAAGAAGGATAACCAGGCTTAGAGGGGCCCTGCTTCTAGCCAGGTAGAGGTGAGGGAAAACCGTGTTTTCTGGACTGTGTGGATTCACTGGCCTGGCACATCAGAACCACAAAGATAAAAGGCTTTGGTCGATACTGGTGCACAATGCACGTTAATTCCATCGAGACACATAGGGGCAGAATCTGTCTCTATCGCCGGTGTGACAGGGGATCACAGGACTTTACCTTGGTGGAAGCTGATGTAAGTCTGGCAGGAAAGGAGTGGAAGAAACACCCTATTGTGTCTGGCCCAGAGGCCCCATGTATTTTGGGCATAGATTACCTTGGAAGGGGGTATTTTAAAGACCCAAAGGGATTCAGGTGGGCATTTGGGAGAGCAGCTGTAGCGACAGAGGGCATCCAGAAATTGAACACCTTGCCTGGACTGTCTGAGAATCCAACTACAGTAGGACTTTTGAAGGGAGAAGAACAAAAAGTACCAATTGCCACTTCAACAGTGCATTGTCGACAGTACAGAACAACTCGAGATGCTGTGGTTCCCATCCATAGGATGATCTGAGAGCTGGAGAGCCAAGGGGTGGTCAGCAAAACCCACTCACCCTTCAACAGCCCCATCTGGCCTGTGTGCAAATCTGACAAAGAATGGAGATTGACTGTGGACTATCATGCATTGAATGAAGTGACTCCAGCACTGAGCGCTGCTGTGCCAGACATGCTGGAACTCCAGTACGAGCTGGAGTCCAAGGCAGCAAAGTGGTATGCCACCATTGATATTGCTAATGCATTTTTCTCCATTCCTCTGGCAGCAGAATGCAGGCCTCAGTTTGCTTTCACCTGGAGGGGCGTGCAGTACACCTGGAACCAACTGCCCCAGGGGTGGAAACACAGCCCCACCATCTGCCATGGACTGATCCAGGCTGCACTAGAAAAGGGTGAGGCTCCAGAACATCTACAGTATATTGATGATATCATTGTGTGGGGGAACACAGCAGCAGAAGTGTTTGAGAAAGGAGAGAAAATCATCCAAATCCTCCTGGAAGCTAGTTTTGCCATCAAGAAGAGCAAAGTCAAGGGACCTGCTCGAGAGATCCAATTTTTGGGAGTGAAGTGGCAAGATGGACGGGGTCAGATTCCTACAGATGTCATCAACAAGATCATGGCGATGTCGCTACCAACCAACAGGAAGGAGACACAAGCTTTCCTAAGTGCCATAGGCTTTTGGAGAATTCCTGAGTACAGTCAGATTGTGAGCCCTCTTTACCTGGTTACCTGCAAGAAGAAGAATTTCCCCTGGGGCCCTGAGCAGCAACAAGCCTTCACCCAGATCAAGCAGGAGATCGCTCATGCTGTAGCCCTTGGCCCAGTCAGGACGGGACCAGAGGTCAAGAATGTGCTCTACTCTGCAGCCGGGAACCATGGGTTGTCCTGGAGCCTTTGGCAGAAGGTGCCTGGGGAGACTCGAGGCTGACCACTGGGATTTTGGAGTCAGAACTACAGAGGGTCCGGAGCCAACTACACTCCCACAGAGAAGGAAATCTTGGCCACCCACGAGGGAGTCCAGGCCACCTCAGAGGTGACTGGCATGGAAACACAACTTCTCCTGGCACCCCGACTGCCGGTGCTGGGCTGGATGTTCAGAGGAGAGGTTCCCTCCACCCACCATGCCACCAGAGCTACATGGAGCAAGTGGATTGCTCTCATCACACAGCGTGCCCATATGGGTAAACTGAATCGCCCTGGGATTTTGGAATTAATTACAAATTGGCCCGAAGGTGAAAGTTTTGGTGTCACAGATGAAGAAGAAGAACCAGTGACATGGGCTGAAGAAGCTCCACAATACAACCAACTGCCAGCAGAGGAAACCATTACAACTCTATTCACCGACGGTTCCTGTCGCATCGTAGGGATGAATCGGAAGTGGAAAGCAGCTGTATGGAGTCCCACATGATGGGTTGCAGAGGCCACTGAAGGAGAAGGTGGATCAAGCCAGCTTGCTGAACTCAAAGCTGTTCAACTGGCCCTGGACATTGCAGAAAGGGAGAAGTGGCCAAAGCTCTACCTCTACACTGATTCATGGATGGTAGCCAATGCTCTATGAGGTGGCTGGAGAGGTGGAAAAAAGCTAACTGGCAGCATAGAGGAAAACCAATTTAGGCTGCTGAAGTGTGGAAAGATATCGCTACCTGGGTAGAGAAGCTACCTGTGAAGGTTCGCCATGTAGGTGCCCATGTCCCCAGAAGTAGAGCTAATGAAGAGCAGCAAAACAACCAGCAGGTAGATCAGACTGCAAAGATAGGGGTATCAAAGATAGACCTCGATTGGGAACACAAGGGAGAATTGTTCCTAGCACGATGGGCCCGTGATGCCCCAGGTCATCAGGGCAGAGATGCCACCTACAAGTGGGCATGAGACCGAGGGGTGGATCTAACCATGGACAGTATTTCTCAGGTGATCCATGACTGTGAGACCTGTGCTGCCATCACAGGCCAAGCAGGTGAAGTCCCTGTGGTATGGTGGACGGGGGTCCAAGTACAAGTATGGGGAGGCTTGGCAGATTGACTACATCACACTGCCCCAGACACGCAGGATGGTTGGAAAGCTACCCTATGTCGCATGCTACAGCCCATAACACCATCCTGGGCCTTGAAAAGCAGGTCCTTTGGAGGCATGGTACCCCTGAGAGGATTGAGTCAGACCATGGGACTCATTTCAAGAACAGCCTTATCAACACCTGGACTAGGGAACATGGTATTGAGTGGGTGTACCACATCCCAAACCATGCACCAGCTGCAGGCAAAGTGGAGAGGTACAATGGACTGTTAAAAACAACCTTAAAAGCATTGGGTGGGGGTTCTTTCAAAAATTGGGAGCAGCATTTAGCAAAGGCCACCTGGTTAGTTAACAGCCAAGGTTCCACCAATTGAGCAGGTCCTGCCCAGTCTGAGCCCCTGAATATAGTAGATGGAGATAAAGTCCCAGTGGCACATGCCAGAGGTTTGTTAGTGAAATCAGTGTGGATCAATTCTGCCTCGAGTACAGACAAACCTATTTGTGGGATTGTCTTTGCTCAGGGACCAGGTTGTACATGGTGGATAATGCAGAGAGATGGAGCAACACGATGTGTACCTCAAGGGGATCTGACTGTGGGGTGAGACTCGTGCAAATATCACTATTTGCTGGATGTTGCTGCCAGTATCTGTACACGAAAACACACAGACATGAGACAGAAGGAAATGTGTAAGTGTCAAAGGTTTGAGCAAGTGAAATAGAAGGAAATGTGTATGAGTAAGTGAAAGATGGAAGTTTTTACTTGATGGAGTTTTTACATGATGTTGAAGATATGGAGGTAAGGGGTGGAATGTCCAAGGGTGACATTATGGTGTTTGTATCTCCAATCGTGTGTTCTGTTTATGTTTGATATTCTGTTCTGTGCTCTCAGAACTGACTCAGAAAGTGAAGGTTTGTTTTGCCTTGTTATCAGCCGGCTCACCTCCCCCCATGCTCTGCTGTCTAGAAGAGGCCAGTGCTGGCTGGCTTGCTTTGCTTTGCTTGCTGGCTTTTGCTTGCTTTGCTTTGCTTTTTTGCTTGCTTTTGCTTTTGCCTTTGCTTTTTAAATTAGTTTAGCTAAGCAGTCCAATTCTTTCCCTGGACTGTTTCTTTTCCCTTTCCCTTTCCTGAATACCATCCAACCTGCTCTGGACTGGGACCCTCTAAACACCGAGGAGCACCCAGAGCCTGCGCTCTGTGATCTGCAGCAGCCATCCCCAGTGCCCAGAGCAATCCCCAGCGCCCAGACCCGGGCGACCACCCCCAGGAGAGACTTTCTGGATTTGTCATCTCTTCAGAGTGGTGAAAGAGTTTGTTGTCATCTGGTGTTGTTCATTTTTATAGTGCTGGGAAGGGTTTTGTTTGTTAAATAAACAGGTCATTTTCCACTTCTCTCAGAGAAAATTCTTCCCGAATCAGGTGGGTGGGGAGGGGCCATGGGGGTTTGTTTTCTGGGGGCTCCTTCCAAAGGTTTTTCTCCCAAATTTGCCCTAAACTAGGACAAATATTTTGCTGCCTATCTCGTGGCTGGAGAGAATGAAAAAAAAAGAAAACAAAAACGTTCTAATCATATTTTGGTTCCAATTACTTTGTGTTAGTATGGAGCAGTTACTGGCTTTGTTGTTTGAATTCGTAGTGTCTTTTAGAGTGGAGGCCTGTATGTGTTCCTGGTCCCTAGGGTTTTTTTTGAGATCTTAATCCCTCTATGGTCTCTATGTTTATTTTTTTTATCCAGGAATAGCTCCAGTATTGTCCCTAATACGTAGTTTTTGCAGTAGAAGGGCACTGACCAGAATACCCATCAGGCTGTGCCAGGGTGTAATGGCTTGCAGAGGGTTTATAAAGGTGCTGAAGTCTGTTCCAGGAATGCATGGCTCATGGTCATGGTTGTGCAGCCAGTTTGTTAGAGGGGAAGCAGGGGATGAGGCTTTTCAGCCGTTGCTTTCCTTCTTCTCCTCTGAATCTCTTAGCTCCCTATTAGAGAATGTTCAGTTTCCCCTGACTGTTAAAGAGACCATCTTCCTGGTGTTTAATCTGGTAAGCTTTCTCTACACAGTCTGCAGTCTCTCTAGAATGAGGGCTGAGATTTCTAGAGGGGCTGAAGAGACCCCTGACCCAGGAGTAGACCCAGGTGTGAGAAATCCTGAGTGGTGTGGGAAATGGGGGGGGCGGGAATTGGCACATAGACCGTTTTCCCACATTCAAATCGATTTTACTGATTTGCCTAAAGTAGGAAGGTATAAACACTTATTGGTGATAATAGATCACTTGACTCACTTTGTAGAGACATTCCCTACCTCCAGGACAACTACACAAACAGTAGTAAAAATACTATTAGAAGAGATAATCCCTTGCTACAGACTAGCAGAAGTAATAGACTCTGACAGAGGGCCACACTTTGCCTCCAAAATAATTAAAGAAGTAGTTACAGCTCTAGGAACAAAGTGGCAATATCATACTCCCTGACATCCACAAAGCTCAGGTAAAGAGAAAAGGGTAAATGGGAAAATTAAGAAACAACTAAATTGATGTATAAAACACAGTTATCTTGGGTAAAATGTTTACCTTTAGCCTTGTTAAATATAAGAATTCTGCCCAGAACCAATATTGGAATTTCTCCATTTGAAATGCTTTATGGGGTGCCTTATTACATGGATTCTCCTATAGATCACCCTGAAATAAGTAATCAACAAATTAACCAATATGTCATGCAACTTATGAAGGCTCGGGAAGAGCTTAGAAGAGCTGGGTTACTAGTGCAACAACCTCCTTTAGACCTAGCAATCCACAATATAAATCCAGGTGATAAGGTGTTAATAAGAAACCTAGAAAGAAACCTCACTAACCCCAAACTGGGAAGCCCCCTATGTTGTTTTACTCACTACAGAAACTGCAGTCAGAACCGCCAAGAAGGGGTGGACCCATGCGAGCCGAATAAAGGGACAATTCCTGCTGCTGCCGAAGAGCCCTGGAGAAAAACCAGCCAGCCCGGGGATCTTAAGGTCACATTTAAATGGACTGAGTGGACTCAGTAAGAATTGTACGAACCAGCTGGTAGAGTGAGATATTGGACTATGGATATCCTATAACTAATGATTTTAGAGTATATTGTACAAATAAGGATTGTGATTTTTACCCTTTTGTATGCTCTATTTGTAAAATTTGCCGGAACAGTGGTGGGTCCATAGTTACAGAGGCACTCCTCCTAGGGGTATTTGTTAAGGGTGTTATCAGTTAGAAAGAGAACTGACAGAGTCAGTCCTAAGGATTGGAGTAGAGAACGGGACCCTACCAAGGGAATCCCAAGAGTGGTGGGAGGTGTTTACTAAGGGGGCTAGGCCTGAAAATTGTTGTTTCCACTCCAATTCCCCTAATTGTTCAAATTATAAAAGGGAATTACCAGAAAACTTTACCTGGGATTCAGTGTGACTCATCACAAGTGAAGGATAAAAGCTGGGAATCATTCAAAAAGAGGCAACAAAAACAGAGTAAGGGTCCTCCTGAAGAATATCCTTGTTCCGAGAAGATGGTGCGCCTCGCGGCTCAGAGCAACCGAGTCGGCGAGAGAGGCAGAGGGATGAGAAGCGGTGGAGGAAAGAGCCCTCAGACTGGGACAATTCAAAGTATTTCAAGAACTGCCTCAAGGATACTGATCTCCCAAGGGTAAAGGTGAGCCCGGCAATAACATGTCAAAACAAACACTGGGAATGGGGAGATAATGATAATCAAATCCTGGGGCAGTTTGGACTCCACCCTTGCTGGCAAATTCTGTGCATATTAGTTATATGTTGTACCTGGCCTGGTCAAGGGGACTATGCACACCAGCCATTTAATTGGACTCTGATCAAAATAGACCAAGGGAAAGTTGTTAAGCATAATGCCACCACTGTAGCTCCCATTTTTTTTGTTACTAACAAAGACTTGGCAGACTCTATGTGGAGATGGAGTAAACCTGAACTCCAGGCTACCTATTGGTGTCCTAGTTCCAATCCTGGGAGGGGATATGGTCATTATCCTGGGGAATATCTGTGTGGGTATTGGGGCTGTGAAACCATAGCAATCGCCTGGGCAGTCACCCATCCAGGTAAATGTTTAAATGTCTCATGGTACCCTGAGGGGTGCAAAACTCCGGGGTATGGCACTCAAGGAGAAATTCTGTATAAGGGAGATTGCAGGTCCCGTAATATTGTTGTTACTAAGTTTAACTTTCAGACCTTACATAGTTAATAAAATCATAGACATTGTAAAAGGAAGATTAGAGGCAGCTCATCTAACACTTATTAGAGATAGGTAGGAAACATTGCCCAGGGACTTAGAAGTAGATGAAACCCTGGTCTTAAGCTACCAAGAGTTAAAGCGTTTTAATGAACAAATTGGTAAAGAGAAAAAGGGGGAATTGTAATAAATAAAAATTGTTTTGCTCATCAAAACGAGCGATATAGGAGATAAGAATCTGAACTGAGTAGGGAATGCAATTAGCATAGAAGACTGTGTAACTAATTATATACAAGTTAACTTTTAGGCCAAGGACAATCTGCAAGGAAGATGAGGAGCCTTCATTCCTATGACCACCAAGGGCAGAACAAAAGACCCCCCAGGAACCAATTGCACCGACGCAGAGTGCATCGAGAGAAAATGCGTCAACAGGAAATAAAAAGGGACTATAAAAAAAAAAAGGTGAAGGGGGAAGGTGCGCCGTGGCAGAGCAGAGGCTCCCTGGCCACCCAGACCTGTTCTTTTGCTTAATACCACTTGCTTAATAAATTCTTGTTAATTGATTTATCTATAATTAGCCTCCCCAATTGAATTTGTCCATAACACCCCTGGCCCAGCAGCAGGGGACAGGGGGCACGGCCTGTCCCCCTGGCCCAGCAGCAGCCCCGTGCCTTGCCCAAGGCGCTCCCAGCAGGGGCTGGGCCCCAGAGGCAGGGGGAGACCCCAGTCCCGGGGCAGCATTTCTGCCCCGTCCCCTGTCCAGCCCAGCCTGCCCCGTGTGCGCAGTGACCGCTGGCACGGGCTGCCCTGGACACTGTGACCTGCTGGGGACACTGAGAGCTGCCCCGCTGTGACACTGCCCTTGGGATTGCACAGGCACCAAACAAACCCCAGCCAGCACCGCCCCTTGTCATGTCCCAGGCACCAGAGAGCATCAGAGCCAGCCCCGCTCCTGGTGATGTCCCAGGCACCAGAGCACATCCCAGCCCTGCTCCTGGTGATGTCCCAGGCACCAGGGCACATCCCAGCCCCGCTCCTGATGATGTCCCAGGCACCAGGACACATCCCAGCCCCACTCCTGGTGATGTCCCAGGCCCCACAAGTGTCCCAGGTGTGGGAATAGCTCATGACACGGCTCAGCCTTGACCCCAAACCAGCAGAGGCACCACGAAGGGCAGCCCTGCGAGTGCCCCAGTGTGGGAAGAGCTCCGTGCACTGCTCCAGCTCCATCCCCCATGGGAGGATCCGTGCTGGATGATCCCCAGTGAGCCCCAGTGGGCAGAGCCCCGGTGACCCGTGGTGCTGCTGATCCATGTTGGGAAGACACCCAGCTGGAGGGGCTCCACATCCTCCTGGCTCCCCGTGGCCTGGATTTTCTTTTCATTTCTCTTTGCCCTTTCAAAACTCTTAAAAGCAGGCAAAAATAAAGATGTTGAGCTAAGACAAGGATAGGGACATGGAGGGGGGGGTCTTGCAGGGGATATGGGGGATGCTGGGTTTGAAGGACTTGGGGGTTCCTGGGAGGGACCTGGGAGTTGCTCAGGGCTTTGGGCACCCCAGGCTTAGCGGCTCCAGTTGCCCTGGGAGACCCTGGTGGAGGTTCTGGGCAGCTGGTCAAGGACCTCCTGCCCTGGAACTGTCCCCATGTGCCCCCATCCCAACACCTCATCCCCCTGCAGCGGCTGCCCCATTCCTTACTCCCCTTCCATACTCCCCTTGCCCCTGCCTGTTCCTGTGTCCCCCCTGTCCCGTTCCCATCCTGCTCCCATCCCAATCCGGACCCCATTCTTTATCTTTGTACCGTATTCCCTGTCCCTGTCCCTGTCCCAGTCCTATTCCCTGTCCCCATTCCTGGTCCCTGTCCCCATTCCCTGTCTCTGTCACCACTCCCAGTCCCTGTCTCCATTCCCATTCCCCATTCCCTGTCCCCATTCCCATTCCCTGTCCCCATTCCCATTCCCTGTCCCCAATCCCGGTGAGACATTAATTTTGAAGAATTAAGAATTTTAGGAAAGTTAAGATGATAGTTAAATTAGATGTTGCTGACTTATCAGAAGTAGATAAATCGGCTTTGTTCATAGTTAACAGTAGCTGGATCTTAGATAAGATATCCAGGATCTATTAACTCATTGCTTGCCAGCTTTATGCTTGGGTAGCTGTGCTTATCATGTGAAACAGAATGTGATCAACAGATTTCAGGGACACAAAAACAGTTGCAGACTTCCCATACTTTAGGAATCCAATAAGCACAGGAAAAACGGCAAGGATTCATTTGTCACGTGTGCATGGGAAAGGCAGAAAGGTCAGAACGAGGAAGACTTATTTTACTTCCTCATTTTGGAGACCCCTCCCCAAAAAGGACCCCTGACTCATTTCAGGGAACAGAACTACACATGCTTAATTGCCTTTTTGCCAATTAGCATGTGAAGTGGATCAGAGGAAGTGACAGGGATATGAATATGCATTCATATGTTGTGTATTCAAGACTTCTGTAAATAGAAAAGCTTTGTAATACCTGTGATTTTTGCAGTGTGCATTAGGGAATTATCCCAGGTACTGCCTGGCTGTCTCAATAAACATACACTTTCTAACTTTAAACCCGTAGAGAGTTTTTGTCCATCTCAGTTGGATATCGATATTAGATTGATATTCATATTTTAGTAAATCATTGTCCTAAAGAAGTCCTAGTATGTGCATTAACATGTCTTTTCTTAATATTCGAGTAATTATTCTTGCATTGCTTCAAGATAAACTGGTATGATTCCAAGAATATCCACTGAGGTACACATAGAACATTGATTTATCATAAGCAAATTGCAGTTGCAGAGATTTTCACTGACATTCTGCCACTTGTCATCATTTTAAAAGTGAAAAGTCAGCTATTAAAGTCAATAACAAAATTTCTAACTTCTAACAAAGGGAAAAAAGTATATGGTTTGCACTAGATAAAATATAAATACAGAAAATGTCTCCCAACCAAGTTCCTTGCCCTGATCAAAACATCTCCCAATCAAGTTCTTCGCCCTGAACCTGGCTGGTAAAGGCAAATATTTTCAGTAAATGTGGATGAAACGTTGCATAAGTTAATAGTATTCAAAGTCCATGTTCTGTTCCTATTATTATTTTTATACAAAGAAAAAAGGGGAAAAGGGTTGGATTGAGGGTACACCCTCCTCCCCTCTGAGTCTGTTCTCATGTTTTACAATAAATCCTACAACAGTACAATGCAGCTGCCTAAAATATGGACACTGGAAACCACAGAGAGCATTACAAATGATCACCTGCCTCATGGACAGTTCATAGATGGATTTGATTTGTTTACAAATTATTTCTCAAGTTTGCAAACAGTTTTTCTGTTTACAGATTGTTTTCTGGAAGTTTGGTTTTTTTCCAAGGGATCAAGTGCTTAAAGGTTGTTTTTTAAAATTGGGTTTTTCTCTAAGTGTTAAATGGGCTCAGGGTTAAATAGCCTTCTGCTTTTAGAGATAAGTTGAATTTGTAACCAAGAAGCATTATGCCTGTGGCCTGAGTTCTCCCCTAACAGTTCCTGGAGGGGAATGCTGCAGCTCCAGTGTAAATTAGATGCACGCTCTCCTCTGTCACCATGTTGGCAAAGGGCCCTTGCAGATGGGTGACAGAGAACAATACACAGAATTTTATAAAGAAAAGAAGGGTGAGGTGTTCCCATGATTGACAGGGGTCTTGACCAATCAAATATCTCCCAAAACTGCAGGCACCTCACGGGCCAGAACCTGAAGGGGCGTGGAGCTCAAACCAATGAGAGCTTCCAGGCCTGGTCTTTCAAATGCCCTGTGTAAGGGGGGACTTGGGAAATAAAATCTCTCTGTTGCCCCATGAACTCGGGAGGAGCAGTCTTTGTCTCCTGTGCCCTCGCTGCCCCACGAGACCAAAGAGATGTTCACCAGGGCCCTCCCTGTTTGTGGCTGTCCATTGCCCAGCTGAGCAGGCAGCCAGTTGTGTTTGCAGTGAGCTGCCACAGGAAGACACACAGCAGCTGGAGATTTGAATAGCAGGGCTTGGGCCAATTCTTCTTCTTTCAGAGTGCAAGAAAGACACAAAAGCACAAGGAAACATGGCAGTGTTTTGGTGGAGTCTCTTTGTCCTGTGAAGTTCAGTAGCTGCTGGTGTTTCTGTGCTGCTGCTAATCCCCTCCATGAAAAAATCATCCCAGGAAGGAGCAACAACATCTGACACGCACCAAATGTTGCCCCCAGTTGCTCCAGGTGCTGCTACCAACAGCCCCTGTTGGACGGAGCACAGCCCCCAGTGCACACCAGCTTTGGCTGCCCTCTGGCAGAGAAGCCCTTTTGGGGCACAAGTTTCTGGGCAGGAGACGGGCACCGGTGCTGCCAGGGCTCGGGGGAACTCTGCTTGGGCGGGGACTGTGCCTCACCTGCTGCTGTCAGCGCTGCCCGGGCCCCAGGGCTCAGAGCAGCATTCCTGCCCTGGCCCATACGTTCCCGGTCTGTGTCTCACGGCCGTGCTCAGTATGGCCACCATGTGGGACGCGTCCCGAGGAGGCCGTGCCAGCTTCTGTGGAGGCCCCGTGCCCTTCCCGCCGCGGCTGCGTCGGCAGCTGCGGGGGCTCCTGCTGCTCTGAGCCCGCAGAGCAGGGCAGCGTTTGCTGATGGGCTGAGCCCTTCCTAAAGATCCTGTTGGGCTGTCTGACACACCCGGGGCAAGGCATTCCTTCCACCCTGGGCCACTCTGGGGCGCTGGGGGTGGCCCCAGGGCAGGTGGCAGTGCGTGCAAGGGCCCTTTGTGACACGGTGCAGCATGGTCACCGTGGAATGGAACGGGACAGGGGATCCAAGGGCCCTTGGTGACACGGTGCAGCATGGTCACCGTGGAATGGAACGGGGCAGGGATTCCAAGGGCCCTTGGTGACACGCTCTGGCAGAGGTGTTGGCAGTTACAAGTTACAGTTACACTCCACAGTGCTCGGTGCACACGACGAGAGAGGACGCGAGAGAGCAGTGCTGTGAGGAGCCCTCGCACAGCCACTCGTTCCTTGCTGACCCAGAGCTTTCCCAAGGTATTACTCCTGCAGGTGAGCTCGTGGCCAGAGCAGAGCACTTGGTGACCCCTGGCCTTCCCGAGGCATCTCTTCTGCAGCTGCCCTCGCGGGCAGACTGTGGCATTTGCTTTTCACTGCCCTTGACAGGAATCTCCTTTCCTTGTGGCTGGAGCCCCCAGGACCAGAGTGCAGGACTTGCCGTCCTGTAGCCTTGCCAAGACTTCACTCTTGCAGGTGCCCTCAAGGCACGACTGCAGCACTTGCTGACTTGGACCTTTTCCTTTTTACCTTCTGCAAGCAGCCATGAATCCAGGCAGTGACGTAGAGCACAGACCTGCGAGCGTGCCCACACTGGCCTGGGGGAAGGAGGAGAAAGAAGGCCCTGGAGCTGCCCCAGCACAGCAGCCTGAAGAGCTGGAGCAGTTCCAGCCACGGCAGAAGGGTGAGTGGCAGAGCTGGGCCACAGGGCTGGTGCCTGCAGCCATCTTGGCCCCATGCCATGCCATGCCATGCCATGCCATGCCATGCCATGCCATGCCATGCCATGCCATGCCATGCCATCCCCTGGGGCCATGCCCATGGACAGGATGGAATAGGGGCCGGCCAGACACCCCACAGCCGTGCTCCGTGCCCTGGGCCGTCGCGGGGCTGTCCCTGCCTGGGCAGCGCAGGGCTGGGCTGTGTTCTCCGGCCTCTCCCGCAGCCCCTCAGCTCGGGCTGCGCTCGCTCTTTGCCAGGTGCAGCCGTGCAGCGCACACAAGAGCAGGAACGCAGCCGTGGCCGCTTCCGCAGAACAGCGCAGGTACCTGCAGCCATCCCCACCTGGGCTGGGCCTGCTGGCACTGCTCAGCCCAGCACTGTGCTCGGAGCACTCCATGCAGCATCCCGGGCTTCTTGCCCTTCTGCTGCAGATGGTTTGCAAATTCATGAAGAGGATTCGGGAGGAAGAGAGCAGCGCCATGGGCACCGTGCTCAGAGCGTACTCTCCCATCTTCAAAACCAAGACCAGCGCTGCCCTGCTGGATATGCTTGTGGAGGAGGGTCCTTCCAGCCCAAAGCAAGTAAGCAGCCTGTGGCCTGGCTATTCTTCTCCCAGCAATTGCTTGGCCTCCCAAGCCACGCCTGCTGCTCCCTGGGAGCCTTTGAGGCCATGGCAGTGTGGTGGCAAGGGAAGCACTTCTCTGGGGCAGCTGGGCACATTCCTTCCTCCAGTAGCTTTCCAAGTCTCCCCTTCCTTCTCCAGGTGCCCGCCATGGTGAGGTACATCCACCAGTGGCTCGTGGCCAATGAGTTTCCTGAATACAATCTGTACAGGACCCTTCTGGATCTGACAGAGGCACAGCCCTCTGACGTGGTGATGGCTCTCCTGCGTGTGGCCCCATTGTGTGACAGGTACGGGGCCCACCTGCCCAGAGGGCTCAGGGCTCAGCAGCCCTTCCCCCTGTGCAGCCTGTCCCAGGTGTCTGACACAGAGAATTCCAGGGCCCTCTGGCTGCTCCCTTTGCCAGCCCTGGCCCCTGCCAGGGCTGCCATGCTTTCCCCCTGCCCCTCAGGGGCCAGTGCCCACAGGGCTGGGCTGCCTGCATGCTGCCAGTGAGGGGCAGTGGGCAGAGGCAGGGCTGGCAGAGCAGCTCAGCTCCCCGCTGCCGCCCAGGCCACGCTTCTGTGTCCCAGACTCCTCTGAGACAGAGTTCTGACCCCACAGAGCTGCTCTGGCCATGTGGAAGAGCATCATGTGCTCGCTGAGGACTGCAGAGCCAGCCATGCTCGTGCTCCTCGATGTGCTGGGGAGCTGGCCAGAGCACAGCACGTGCACCTCCGATGGGGACCACACGGCTGTCCTTGCCCTGGCTGTGAGTTTCTGCCTTTGCTGGCCCCAAGGCCACCTTTCCAGCAGCTCTCCATCCTCCCTCCCCCACGGCGTCTCCCTGCCTCAGGCGCTGGGCTGAAACCTGGCCTCGGGGCAGCTCCAGGGCCACCAGGCCCGGTGCTCCCCCTGTGTCTCTCCGGGCCTCTCCCTCCCGTGCTCGGGCCCTGCCACACGGACACCTCGGCACTGAGCGCTGTCTCGGGCTGCTCTGTCCTTTGCAGGCAACCGTGGTGATGTGGAAGATCCTCCAGCTGCCCTGTGTGCCACATGTAGTCACCGTGCATTTCCCCGGCCTCTTTGTGCATCTGCTCTTCCAAGTGCTCTTCTGCACTCTGGATGTGCCAGAGGAGGTCGATACCTTCTGGAAGGGATGCCAGCAGCAACACGGTCTTGCCACCAGCCCCAGCAGGTGCTCCATGCCAGTCCTCCTGTCCCTGCCATGTGCCCAGGACAGGGGCCAGTGCTCCCAATGTAACCTCAGCTTTGCTCTGTGCACAGCTTTGCAGAGCAGACCCTGAAGGCCCTGCTCTGCCGACTGCACTATGAGGATGTGGTGGTGGCCATGGAAGACAAGCGTGGCTGGGACACCCTGCTCTGTGCTGACACCCACCACTGTGCTGTGGGCGTGCTGGCCAGGTGAGACCCCCTGCTCCCCAGCTGTCCCCGGCATGTGTGCCCTGTGCCCGAGGTGCCCCACACAGTCCCCGTGGCCGTGGGCCAGAAGGCCTTGTCACCAAGGGACGGCCAAGGAGGCTGCAAAAGGCTGGGAGAGGAGCGTGCCCAAGAGCAGCAACCTCCCAGAGGGCTCAGCTGCCCCTTGCAGGGTGGTGGAGAAAGGCCAGAGCTCTGTGAGGCAGTCCTGGGAGAGGTTTGCCCCGCTGGCTGAGGGCTTTGACTCGTGTTTCCTCCTGTCAGAGAAATGCACCGCGCATCCGAAGCCGCGTGTTCTGCGATTGCATTCCACCTGCTCGGGCTGCTCAGCAAGGACACGCCATGCCGGGATTTGGCCACCCTGGCGTTCCTTGTGGAGGTGAGCCTGAAGGCCGGCGCTGCCTCGCTGAGCTGCCTCCCGGCTCTCTGCCCTCTCTTGGCCGCAGTGCCTGGGACGGAGCCCGCGCCCTGTGCTGCTGCCTGGGCCCGGCCCTGGGCGGTTCTGGGCTCCCGCCGGCCGCTCCCCCGTCACCGGCCTGTGCCTTTCAGATCCTGGAGCACCTGAACGTGAGTCAGTGCCGTGACAGCGTCCTGCAGTTCCTGTCCAAGCACCTGCAGGGCGAGTGCAGGGGGAGGCGTCGCTTGGCACTCCGAGGCCTCGTGGCGCTCGGCACCACCAGTGTCTCGGTGAGAAGAGCGCAGGGGCTGAAGCCGTGCTGCCAGCGTGGGGCTGGGGAAGGCAGTCCCTGGGGCTTGGCTGGCCTTGGGGCACTGGGGCAGCTGCTGCCAGCTCTCCTGCCTCCTGCTGCAGCTGCCCCAGGGCTTTGGCACAGGCCTGTGGCCCCTGGGCCCTGTGGCAGCAGGATGGTGTTTCACACACTTGTGTCCCACAAGTAGATGGCCATAAGGATGTGGAGCCTGCATGAAAGGCTCGTGGAGCTCCTGCAGGAAGATGACAGCACCATGCTCAGGATGACCACAGTTCTCCTCAGAGCGTTATTTTTCTGCAATGGTGCCCCAGTAACCAGCGCCCTCGCCCTGCAGCTGGCTGAGGCGCTCCTGCCACTCTTTGATAACGTAAGGCTCTGCCCCTCCAGCCACGGCCAGCGGGTGCTGCCCGCACACTTTGTGCCCTGTGCACTCACAGGCTGTGCCCAGGTGGGCCTGAAGCAGCTGACGCTGAGGTCTTTCTTCCTTCCTTTCATACAGGAGGACAGCCAGGTGCAGTTGTGCTCCCTGTTTATCTTCCGAGAGATGCTGGATTTTTTTCCGGAAGAGGAAAAAAAGGTCCTCAAGGCACACGTGCGCCAGAGCCTGCTGCCACTCTTCTTCCACTGCCATGATGAGAACCAGCGAGTGGCAGAGGAGAGGACTCGGCAGCTGCCGCTGGCCCCTGGCAGGGGCTGGGCTGGCCCTGCCCTGGTGCCTCGCAGGCTGCAGCTCCTGCTGGCCTTGGCACAGGGACGGGGTCCTGCGCCCTGGGCTCTGGGGCCATTTCCGCGTCTCTGCTGCTCTCCAGGCTTCTCAGGAAACACTGCTTTGTGCGACCGAGTTCCTCAAGAGGCGGGATCTTGGACAGCTGGTGCAGAACCAGAAGCTGCGGCAGTTCCCCGAGTGCCTGGTAAGGAGGGCCGGGAAGCCGCAGCCCCAGCCTGGAGCAGCCCCTGAGCGCGGTGCTCGGTGTGCGGGCTGGCAGCTGTGCCCCTGCCCGCTGCTGCAGCCCGAGGCCGCGCGGGCTCTGCTCCAGGCTCCTGCGGCCCGAGCCGGGTGCCCATGGAGCCCCGGCCCGGGGGGCTGCGGGGCCAACCCTTCCCTCCTGTCGCTCTCTCCAGCTGGCAGAGGACAGCAGCAGCGTGGCCGAGCACCTGCGCCGGGCCCTGCCCTACCTGCAGAGCCCACAGGAGCCCCTGCGAGAGGCGGCCGTCAGGTTCATGGGTGAGCCACGAGCCGGGCCAGGAGGGCGTGTGGGCACAGGGCTGGCGGCGCCGCTGGCAGGGAGCTGTGCCCTGGGCCTGACAGGCTCTGTGTTCCCAGGGACAGCCGGGCGGCACCTGAGGGGGAGGAAGGAAGAGCTCCAGCTCCTCTCTGAGGGTGACCAAGGGCAGCGGGCTGCCAGCGGGGGCTGCCGGGGGAGCTGCGAGCCCTGCCCCGGCTGCGGAGGGCTCTGCTCCCTGTGTGGATCAGGGCCGGCGTGGGCAGAGCACACAGAGCTTTCAGGGCACCTGGGGGATTCGTGGCCAGCAGCTTCGGGCTGATCCAGCTGGTCCCTGCTCCCTGCTGGCCATGGCCAGAGCCGGCTGGGATGGCCCTGGCACAGAGTCCCCTCGGGTCCCGTCAGATGTGGGAACTGACCATGGCTCTGTTCCTCTCTCTTTCAGCCCTTGAAGGCACAGCCAATGACATCAGTGACGCCGTCGCAAGCCTGGCAGTTCAAACACCGTACATCGTCCAGGAAGCAGAGAGAGCTCCATATTCCATCTTTGACAGCCTGCGTGATCGGCTCTGCAGGGCATGGAGGAGACGGCCTCGTCTGTCGGGGCTCGGCTGGCTGCGCTGCTGGAGCTCTGCAGAGAGCTGATTCCAGAGGCTCTGTCTGCTGGGGCCACCTGAGCCAGCAGGAATGTTTTGTTTCGTTAAGATTGTTCTTTTCTTTCTTTTTGTTTTTTTTTTAGCATGTTAATATAGGATGTGTTGCTATAGACAGACTCCCAGGATCTTTCTTTGGCTGCCCAGGCTCTGCAGGGCCAAGGGGAAGAGGGAGAAAAGGGTTCCTGGGCTCAGCAAGCTGCCCAGGCTTGCAGGGTTGCAGGGAAAATGGCCAGAAGCCCCTTGGCCTTTGGTGGCTCTGATGAAGCCCTTGTGCTGCCCACAGAGCAGATGGGCAGGGGCTGGAGCTGTGGGGATCTCTGTGAGAGCGGTGCCTGGAGATGGCCACAAGCCCTGTCCCAGGCAGGAAGCGCCATCCGTGTCCTCCTGCCCGTGTGTTGCTGGCTGGATTGCTGAGGGCTCCCAGGTGCCTCTTGGTGGGGCTCCTCTGGAGCTCCTGTGGGGCTGCGGCGCTGCTGCCGGGCAGGTTGGCTGGGCTGGGGAGACCCTGAGGGGACGGGCCACGAAGGGATGAGGGGCTGCGGGAGCCCTGACAGGACAAGGCAGTGGGAAGGCACGGAGGGGACGTGTGAGGGAGAAGGTAACGTTGGCTCAGGGAGGAAAGTGGGTTGGAGCCAAAGAGACCACTCACCCTGATGTTTGTGTGGCAAACAGAGCACGTTTATTCTCAAGCCCTTCCTTCTAAAGGGCCTTTGAAAACCCGGTCTGGATGATTTCACTGCTCTGATCTCTGTGCCCCTTCAGATTCTGGCCTGGGCAATGCCTGCAGCCTTGGGAGAGATGTGATGGGCCCGGCCCCTGTCAGTCAAAGCAGGGCTGGTACATTCACCCCGTACAAGCCAGCCTGCGCGGTGACATGGCAACAGAGTGCGAGGCACAGCTCCGGGGGCTCCCCGGGAACCTCAGCTCTGGGACCACTGTCTGCCCCAAGCTTCAGGGGCTGCAGTGGGAGCCCGGCTGGGCTCTGCCCTGGGGCCATCCTGCAGGGACAGCTGCAAACAGGGAGCATTCCCTGACACAAAGAGCCAAGGCAGGGCTGCAGGGCAGCTGCTCCAGCCCCGACTGCACTGCTAAGTGCTGTGCTCTGGGGCTGGGGCTCCCTGCACAGGGGACTGCACTGGTGTGCCAGAGGGGAGAGAAGCTGCAGCTTCAGCCTAACTGAGGTGGGTGTGTGGGCTGGAAAGAGTGGGGAGGTTCCAGGGGATTCACAGAGCTCATCCTGCTGCAAGGACGAGGAAAAGGGAGCAGGAGCTCAGCAGTGAGGAGAGCTGGGGGCTGGAGAGAAGCTCTGAATGACACTAAAATCCCACCGGACCTCTGAGACATTGCTGCTCCTCAGCCAGTGACAGGATGAGTCCCTAAGCCTGGGGCTCAGCCTTCCTCATGGGGAGGGGCAACAAGGAACGCAACAGTGTGATGGAGACTGGAATGGGCTGGGAACTCACTGGGGGAAAAGAGGGAGCAGCTGGGAAGTAAAAGGCAGGTGGGGGAGAGAACAGTTCAGAGAAGGGCTGAGCTACTGCTTGAGCAAGCTGCAAAAAGTCATTTGGGGTCATCCCAGATTGATTTCATTTCAGAAGTTATTGAACAAGTTTATTTTTTGGGTGGCTGCATGTTTTCTTGAGCTGTATTGCTAAAATGCTCAAGCCAGTCTGTGCTGCAGGTCACCCTATTTCTCCTTTGGCTGATTGCAGCCCCGTGCTGAGCTCCAGCAGGGCCCTGGCAGAGCCCAGAGCAGCCTCAGCACCCGCAGAGCCCGGCTGCAAGGAGAGAAACCAGAAAGCCCCGTCAGCTGAAGGCTCCTGTCCCCTTGTCCCAGCCGCCCGCGGTGCCCAGGCCATGCTGGCCGTGCCAGAGCTGTGCCCAGAGCTGCCCATCACTGCTGCCTTTGGGAGCAGAGCAGGAGGGCAGGACATGTGCCCAGCCTGCAGCCAGCCACGGCACCTCCAGCCCTCAGCAGCTGCCCAGAGCAGGACGCTCCTGTGCTCGCTGCCATCTCCCCAGAGCTCTGATCCCACCATCCCCAGCAGACAGGACCCACCTCACGCCATCCCCCGCTGGAAGAAAAGCTGCTCCCAAACGATGCCCTCAGCCTTCTCCAAGGGCACGGCCCATCCACGCTGCAGCTGCTCCCAAGCACGTCCTGATCCAGACTGGACTCCACCTGAAACGCTTCCTCTAGAAAAACAAACATCAAATTATGGAAAATAGGTTACAGACAAAAAGGGGAACAAGAAAAAAGGTCAAAAATCTTACCTCTGTCAGGGCCTTAAGGAAGGCCCAACCCCTGCATGCCAGGGAAAAACCCACCATGGGTGAGGGAATCCCAGGCTTTCTCCCTTCCCCTGCACTGCCCCCATGGTGATCCCAAAGCAAACAAGGGCAGTGGAGCAGCCCAAGCCCTCCTTTGCCTGCAAAGCAAAGCAGCCCCTGCACAGGGTCTGGAGTCCCACCTCTGCTCCCACCATGGGGGTTTGTTTGTGTCAGGCTGGCTGCCCCAGCCCAGCCCCAGCTCGGGGCACGGTGGGTGCTGGGGGCTGTTGGCAGGGCCAGGAGCCCACTCCCATTTCGTACCCACCCCAGCCCATGTCCCCAGCCCTGCCAAAAGCAGCCTGGCAGCCGACTGAAGGATCAGCTGCATCCGCCCCAGCAAAGGGGGAACCTTTGGTTCCCAGACAGGCTGTGCAATGCCCAAATCTGGGAGCATCCCCCTGTGTGTGGACTCATCTGCAAATTCCCTGTGGAACCTGGCTTTGGAGAAGGTGTCAGAATCAAAGTCCACCATCTTCAGCCTGCCAGACACCAGGTGGAGCAAGAGGTTGTCATCCTTGACGTCATCCTCACTGTCCCCAGCAGCAGCAGCCCCACCTGGGACAGCTTCTCCAGGGGCTCCTTCTCCTTCCCTGGGCCAGACCAGGCTGTCAGGGCTCTGCCCAGGGCCCCAGCCATCCACAAACCATGGCAAGCAAAACCAGGGGGATGGTGGGCCCCAGTGCTTGCCACACCAGGTCTCCAGCTCAGCTCCAGCCCATGAGCTGCGTCTTCCCTTCTGCTGATCCCTGCTCAGAGCTACAGGCAGGACAAAACCTGTCTGGTTGGCTTTGCTACTGAGTGCCAAGAGATGTGTGGAGCTGTTATCTGCCAGGCCCCTGGATCCAACTGTGCACTTGGATCTCTCCCATCTTCTAGGGCAGAGGAACACCCTGCACCCAAGGATCACGGAAAAGCTCTTCTAAGGATGGCCTGTTCAAGGGCTGCATGGACAAACCCCTCTTAATGACATCCTGGCACTCTGGGGAGAGAAACCAGAAATCACCAGTCATTTGGAGAAGTTGCCCCCTGTTTCCGTGCCCACGCCATGCTGGGTGTGCCCAGAGCTGGGCCTAAACTTCCCCATGGATTCTCTGTTTGGA
The DNA here is from genome assembly GCF_050655825.1 of Lonchura striata. Taxonomy (NCBI): domain Eukaryota; kingdom Metazoa; phylum Chordata; class Aves; order Passeriformes; family Estrildidae; genus Lonchura; species Lonchura striata. Next base: position 6,190,654 of record NC_140738.1, read on the forward strand.
GGAGAGCAGGAGAACAGGACATGTGCCACCTCCTCAGCAGCTACCAGAGCAGGATGCGCATGAGCTGCTGCTGTCTCCCCACCCTGGCTTTGCCCCTGTGCCCAGAGATGAGGATCCACCTTGAGAAAGCCATCCTGGGAACAAGATCTGCTCCCAGATATCTCCTGGCCCCTCCTGAACGGGTGCTTCCCCATGACCAGGTGGTGCAGCAGGAGGCCCAGGGACCAGATCGTCGCTGCCTCGCCATGGTAGTGTTGGTGGTGGATCCACTCTGGTGGGCTGTAGGACAGGGTTCCTGTGGAACACAGATACATTCATCAGGGGGATGCTGCTGCTCCCAGAGCCTGGCCCCAGTACCCCTGGGCATGTGGGGGCTGCCCCAGTGGCACACGGTGTGACCGCTGCCCTCTCGCCAGCGCCTGGGACTTGTGTACAGACTCAGGCCTGGAAAAGAAGCCACTGGTGCTGGAAGAGGGCAGTAGAAGCCCTGGGAAGGCACAACCATGACACACAAAAGAAACTCACCCAGTGGTGGAGAAAACCCCCTCTCCTCCCTGCTTGCATGGCCCCACAAAATGTTAATATGCCAAGGCAAACAAGGGGAGCAGAGCAGTCCAAGCCCTTTCTCACCTGCACACCAAACTGTCTGGGGCATGGGGTCAGACCCCCCTCTCTGCTACCTCCATGGGGGTTTTTGTCGGGCTGGCTGCCCCAGCTCCAGCCCCAGCCCAGGGCACAGTGGGTGCTGAAGGCTGTCGGCAGGGATGGGAGTTGGCCCCCTCACACCCCACTCAAATCAACCTGGCTCCAGCATTAATCCCATCCTGGCTGCAATAGGGGAAGCCCCGGTGCTGCACCTCGGCTGGGCCATGAGATGCCCAGGAGCATCCCCTGGCAGGGCTCACCTGCAAACTGGGTGTAGGCTGTGTCTTGGAGGAAAGTGCCACAGCCAAATTTGATCAGTGTCAGCTGCCCGGTGGCCAGGTCGAGCAGGATGTTCCCTGGTTTGATGTCCCTGTGCAGGACCCCGCAGCTGGGGCAGCGCCGCACGGCCTCCAGCACCTGGAGGAGCAGCCCCTGAGCCTCCTCCTCCGGCAGGAACCCCCGCTCCGCCAGGAAACCCGACAGGTCCTGGCACCGCTCCGGATGCTCCAGCACCAGCACAAAGCTGTCGGGGAGCTGAAGCCACTCCAGGAGCTGAATGACACCAGCATAGCCAGAGGAGACCTTGTCCAGCAGCACGATCTCCAGGGCTGCGCTGGTGCCGTGGGGCTGCGGGAGGAGCACGATGCCGTCAGTGGGGCTGATGCCGTGCCGGGGGTCGGGAACCCCTCAGCCAGCCCGGGATGCTCTGCGCCCTGCGCTGGCCCCACGCCCGCTCTCCCTCCAGGCGTCCTGGCAGCTCCCACCCTGCCGGGCCCCGGCTCAGCCCCGCCCGGCACGGCCCGGCTTCTGCCGCTGGCCCCGCTCATCACCAGCTCGCCCCAGTGCCAGATGCTTTCGCTGCTTTCGCTGCTTTCGCTGCTTTCGCTGCTTTCGCTGCTGCTGCTGCCGCTGCAGCTTAAGCTCGATGTCCCTGTGTCCCCGTGTCCGTGTGTCCATCTCCATGTGTCCCCATGTCCGTGTGTCCCCGTGTCCGTGTGTCCATGTCCATGTGTCCCCATGTCCGTGTGTCCCCGTGTCCGTGTGTCCCCGTGTCTGTGTGTCCCCGTGTCTGTGTTTCCCCGTGTCCGTGTGTCCCTGTATCCATCTGTCCCGTGTCCGTGTGTCCCCGTGTCTGTGTGTCCGCTGCCCGCTCGCCCCCGTGCCCAGCCCCGCGCTCCCCGGGGCAGCCCCTGAGCCTGTCCAAACACGGGAACTTTGCCGTGTCCAGCCCAGACCCAGAGTCTGGAGTCCCGCCCAGGGGCACAGGAATCCCCTCGGTCACGGCTGTGCATTGTCCCTGCTGAGGGTCAAACACTCTTGGAGCACATTCCCTCAATGCTGAATTTGTACCTGACCCAAGAACTGCACTTAGTCCCCAGCACTGATCTCCAAAAAAAAAAAAAAACACAACCTCAAAACTTGTCTAAAACTTGCCACGTCGTGGATTATAAAAGTGAGATCCATTTGCAATTAGTGGGAAGGAGAAGTAGTGAAAGATAGAAAAGGGTAGCATAAAAATAAACAGAGAAAAACATCTTGGATTGTTTCTTTCCATTTTCATTTCATTTCTTAAAAGCTGTTTCAGTTTTCCTAGAATATTCTACACAGTCCTGTTTGCTGTTTCCAAGAACCTTGGCTGGAAAACGAGGAAGGTTTGAGCAGCTTCTGTCACAAGATGTGCCACCAGCTGCAGCTTCTCTTGCCTTTCCACACCGTGTGTGCAGCTCAACTCTTGCAGAAAAGCGGGACAAATAGTTGAAAAATTTTACAATTTGTTCTTTCTTTTCCTTGTGGGCTGGGCAGTTGGGCCATTGGTGAGATTTTTCACTGTTATTGTTCTACCCTAAGAAACCATGATGGGCTACCAGGAATTGTCAGGGAATGCAAGCCTGACTGAATGCAGAGAAAGAATCTCCAGAGCCTGCAGCCAGAAATTGAGAGCTGTGTGATAATCATTCCAACATCCCCATGGACAGCTTGAAAGTGATGTAGAAGATGAAAATGGACTGACAGAGGGAGTTTGTTTCTGTGTTCATTTTAGAAGCTTCCACATCTCATGCACTGATATATATCAAGACTTCAATCAGTTCATGAAAAGCACCAGAACAATCTGGACCTTTCAGGAGATGACTGTAGGTATCTGAAAAGGAGAAATGCAGGCAATGACTTGGTGGACTTTGTCTGGAAGAAGGGTCACTTTTCCCAAATAATTTCTAATCCATCTCCTCTGCATTTGTCTTTCTGAAAAAGGCCATTTTCATCCCAGATTCACCATGAAATGGGAACCCTGAGCTTGTGGAAGTGCCTGAAAGATGCCCTGTTCCTCTGCAGGGACACTCGGGCTGAGACAGGAGCCAGAGCCCTCTCTGGGGAAGCCTCCTCTGACCTGGAATTTGTGCCGTGCTGGGAGAGGAGGAGGAGGGGAGAAGGCTGGCGCTGTGTGGCAGGAGCAGGAGGTTTGGGCCGCAGGACATTCCGTCTGCGCCGCTGCCCCGCAATGGGCAGGAACACTGTGGGGAAGGCTGGGGGACACTGGAGTGGGATATGGATGGAACTGGGGGGAACTGGGAGGGCCTGGGAATGAACTCAGGTGTATTGGGAGGGACTGGGCTGTACTGGGAGGGACTGGAGGGGCACTGGGGCTGTACTGGGCTGTACTGGGGATGAACTGGGCTGTACTGGGAGGGACTGGAGGGGTTGAATGGCTGTTCCCACCCGCACTGCCTCCCATTGGCCGAGGCTCCCGCCTATCACGATTCCAACCAATCAGCGCATGGGATCACGGCTTTGGGGGCGGGGCCTAAGGCCTGCGCCATCTTTTCTTTTGCCTACAACTCCCGTCATGCTCTGCGGCCCCATAGAGCCCCATTAAAGCCGGGACTACAACCCCCGTCATGCCCCGCGCTCCACAGAACCCCGGTACCGCCCCCATCTGTCCCATCAGTGTCCCCCAGACCCTCCGGGACCCCCAAGTGCCCTCAGCGCCCATTCGGGACCCCCAAAATTTTACTGGCAAAGTACAAAAGAACAAGGAACTTTGGAAAAGTATTTAATACAAATCCAATCCAACTTAAATCACTTGTCACAGCTGTAACTTCATTCCCTCAGCCCATTTAACCTGGAAACCCCTAAACACTGCAGTTGTTCAGGTGCCCAAAACTGTTCCATATAAAGAGCATTAGAAGGAGAGGAAAGAGAGAGAGGCAGGAAGACAGAAGCTCCACAGAAAGACACACATGTGGCTCCCAGCTCCTGGGGCTCCAGTGTGGGTGAGACACAAACCCCAGGAGAAGGCAGAGTCCATACCAGGGGCTGACCTTGTGCTCCTTGGTTTTAAGCCCCTGGGCCTTCGTGGGCCTCCCCCCAGCTGGGACTTCTGATATCTCAGGTGTTCAGAGCTGGGTCAGCGCTGTCCCAGCAGAGTGACTGACTGACAGCTCAGCCCAAGGTGTCTGGGGACATTGATCTCATCCAGCCTCTGACAGCGACCACGGTGACACTGGGGAACCTCATGGAGCCTCATGGAGCCATGGGTCAGTTGTGACAAGGCAGGTCCAAGGACACCCTGGTGACACTGGGGAACCTCATCGAGCCATGGATCAGTTGTGACACTGTGGGGACCTCGTGGAATCAGAGGAGACCATTGGGAAGCTCCCATGGATCCAAGGGCCCAGGGTGACACTGTGAAGCCCAGAGTGTCACTGAGGAGCCATTGTGACAGTGTGTCCCCATGGAACCAAGGGAACATGGGACAGGCTGATGCCTTAAGTTTTAGCTTCCATATTTTCCCAATTCTGTGCTGTATCAGTCTGTAACTCTGAACTTCATACAGAGTGTCAGCAAGTTCTCTTACAGTGTAGTCAGACAAAACAATCCTTTTCCTGCCCGAGAACCATAGACACCGCTGCAGCTTCGGGCCCAAAAATTGAAAACACCAGCGAATTGAGGAGAGCAGACTGGGAGGGTGGGGCTGCATAACCTGAAGGTATAATTGGACAATTAACCCCAATATGGAAATGAACCAAATCTTACAAAAGTATGTAAACACGTGACCTGGCGTCCATCCTGGGTGTACCCTCAGCCAGGCCCTTGTACTGCCCAGGTGAATCCTTTGAAGGCCTTTTTAATAAATCCCCACTTTACTCCTGTAACACTGTCCAGCCTCTGCTCTAGGTGGCTTCTCAAGGCATCAAGGCCTGGCTGGCTGGGCCACCTGGGGGCCACCTGACAGGTCCAGCTGACCTTGGCATGTCCAGGGCTGCTGCTCATCTGCCCCTGGAGCACTGGGGCTCGGTGCTCTTCTTCCTGTGGAAAGAACTGTCCTTCTCTTCCAGGTGCCCATGGCCAAAATTTGGATTCCTCTTCTTAGTTTGCTTCTATGCAAAGATTGTTCCCAGATGAAACCTGCCAGGACAGACAGACCTGGCTGGCTTGGCCACCCAGGGGCCACCTCTCATCTTCCTGTGAAACACTGGGACCCTGTGCTTTTCTTTCTTATGGGAAAAAAGCACCTTTCACATCCAGGCACCCATGGCCAAAGTTGGGAATCCGCCTCCAGGATTCCCTATATCCAGGGATTTCTCCCAGGTGAAAGCTTCCAGGAGAGACAAGTCTGGCTGGCCTTGGTCTCCAAAGAGCTGATTTTTATCTGCCTTTGAAACACTGGGGCTTTGTGCTTTCCTTTATGATGAAAAGAACTCTTCTTCCTGCCCAGGTGCCCATGGCCAGAACTGAGATTCCACCTTCAAAATTCTGAATATCCAAGGATTTCCCCCAGATGAAAGGTGCCAGAGAGACAGGTCTGGCTCTCTTGGCCTATGGTGACCACCTCTCATCTCCTTCCAAAACACCTGGGCTCCACGCTTCTCTTTCCTATGGGAAAAACCATCCATCTCGACCAGATGCCCATGGCCAAAGTTTGGAATCCTCCTCCAGAATTCCCTAGGTCCAAGGATTTCTCAGAGACAAAAGCTGCCAGGACAAACAGGTCTGGCTGGCCTGGCCTCCCAGGAGCCTTCTCTCTCTGCTTCTGCCCCTGCAACACGGGGGCTCTGGGCTTTCCTTCCTATGGAAAAGAACCATCCTTCTTAACAATGCAGAAATGGCCGAAATTGGGGTTCCACCTCCCAAATTTCCTATATGCACGGGTTGCTTTCAGACAAAAAAATACCACATCAGAGAGGTCTGGCTGCCTTTGGCCTCTGATGGTCACCTTTCATCTGCCCCTGAAACACCGGTGTTCCATCCTTGCCTTCCTATGGAAAAGAACTGTCCTTCTCCTCTAGGCAGTCAGGTCTGAAACTGGCATTCCACCTCTAAAATTCCCTATATCCAAGGACAAAATCTGCCAGCACCACCTGATCTGGCTGCCCTTGGCCTCTGGTGGCTGTGGCTCATCTGCCCGTGCAGCGCTGGGGCTGCGTTGTTCCCTTCCTGTGGAGATCATGGTGGCACTGTGAGGACCTGGTGGAACCTTGGAGTCCATTGTGACACTCTGGGGCCACGGTGACACCACGGAGCTCCATGGAACCCAGAGACCACCATGACTCTGTGGGGCCTTGTGGAACCATGGAGACCATTCCGACCCTTCAGGGCCTCGTGTCACCAAGGGGGCATTGTGACACCTCAGGGCCTCCTGGAAGCAAGGGACCATTGGGACACTGTGGGGCTCCATGGAATGAGGGGAACAGGGAACAGGTCTGGCAGGCTTGGCCTCCCAGGGGCCACCTGACAGGTCTGGCTGATCTTGGAATGTCAAGGGCTGCCTCTCATCTGCCCATGAACCACTGGGGCTCTGTGCTTTCCTTGCTATAGAAAAGAACTGTCCCTCTTTTTCGACACCCATGGACAAAATTGGTACTTCCCCTAAAAAATTTCCTGTATGCAAGGGTATCTGCCAGAAAAAAACCTGCCAGCTCTGGCTGGCCTTGGCCTCTGGTGGTCGCATCTCAGTTGCCTCAGAAGCACTGGGGCTCTGTGCCTTCCTTCCTGCAGAAAAGAACTGACACTCTTGTCCAGGGGCCATGGCAGGAACTGGAATTTGGCTGCCAAAATTCCATCTATCCTATGATTGCTCCCAGACAAAAGCTGCCAGGACAGACAGTTCTGCCTGACCTTGGCCTCTGGTGGTATGAGCAGAATGTTTTCCTTTGCAAACACCTTGGAGAGGGCCCAGAGATCTCCCGAGCTGGGTTTTGCAGGCTGCAAGAACATAACCCATGTATGGAGGCTGATGTGCCTGGGCTCAGCTGTGAAGAGACTGAGGACAGATCAGGAGTGGCCTGGCAGGGCTTGAAGGGTGGATGTGGAAATGGTGGAGCTTTTCTCCATAGTGGGAATCAGGCAGGGAGAGAAATTATGCCACAAATGCAGCTGGGGAAGTCCAGACTGGACACAGGAGGAGAAAGGAATTTCCCTCCCAGGGCAGGGCTGTGGTGCAGCACATCCCCAGCAGGAGCCTGGAGCAGCCCAAGGCTTTGTGTGGCCAGGCAGGGGCAGCAGGAGGCAGAGCTGCCAGCAAAGGAAGGGCCAGCGAGGTGGGGCAGCCGGGGGTGACGACAGCCTGCAGGGACAGAGGCGCAGGGCAGGGACACCGTGGGACAGCCTGGGCTGCAGAGGGCTCAGGGATGTGCAGCAGCTGCAAGGCCCTGACAGAGCCAACCTGTGCAGCCCTTTGGCCATGGCTGCTGGCCCTGGGCCTGAGGCCACCAGGGGACAAGTGACCCTTGCAGCCCTGGGGCCTCAGTGCCTCCTTGTCCCTGCTCAGCAGCTTGGCAGGGGCCGCCCCATGGTCCTGCCCTTGGCACTGCACATCCCCACATGCCAGTGCCCATCCCGGGAAGAGCCCTGAGCAATGAGGGAGGGACAGGATCTGCCTTGCCAGGGGCTGGGGCTCAGGCCTGGGCCCTTTGCATTCCTGAAACACATCCAGGTTTGCTCAGCACCAGAGACACCTTTCCCTTGCTTGTCCCCAGCTGTCATCTCTGCCTCCAGTGTTCTGCTCTGACGGGAACCTGGGGAAACTTTCTCAGTGCTGTTCCTCAGTGGGGCCCATTAAAACTTCAAGAAACTCTGGAGTTTTAATTTAACGTTGAGTTCTTGAGAAGTTTTTTGAAGACACTCTCAGGGACTGAGTCTGATGTAAACAACACCAAAGCCCTGAGAGGGTCATTAAAGTTTTCCTATTCCAGTTGTGGAGAAAGATTTCAATGTGCTTGTAAGAAATACACATTCCTGTTTTAAAGGGTGTATTTTATTACATTTCTCTTTAGATCAGAGGCGATTGCAGCATTCTGTGATTGATATTGAGCCAGGGTCTCCCCTCAGGAGCTCTGGCCTGCTCAGAGAAGCTGTGCCCTGAGCTCTGGCCCAGCATGGATAACCTTGCTCCACATTGCCCCAGCCCATCCTGTCTGTCCTCACTCACCTGGGACCTGCTGTGCCTGCAGAGCTGGCTGCACCCAGCCTAAGAGGGGCTTTCCCTTTTTCTATGTTTGGAGCAATCTAAAACCCCTGAGTTTCCCATGAAAACAGACACCCTCCTCAGGTGTGTGCCAGCCCAAGGTGCCACCAAAACCACTCCAGACCAGCCTTGGCCAGCTGTGAGGGTGGATCATCAGCCCCAGCTGCACTGGGCACTGCAAGGGGCTGTGGCCATGGGCACTGCACTGACCCCACTGCTGGGTTTGGCTGCCACGGCAGCCCTGAGAAATTAAACTGTCCTTGGAAACACTGGGGAGGATTGGGACATACTGGGGAACACTGGGAATGCTGTGGGGTACACTCGGACATACTGGGAGTGAAACTGTTGGGGTCTGGGACAGCCTGGGAACATGAGGAATGCTTGCGAGGAATCTGGGTGGGCTGGGATGGACTGTGGGGGTAAACTGGGACACAGTGTGACATACTGGGAGTGAAACTGGGAGTGAAACTGGGGGATACTGGGATAAACTAGGGACATTGTGGGGAAGACTGGGCAACACTGGGGCATATTGTGGATCACACTTGGAGGAAGTGGGAGGGTTTGGGAATGAACTCAGGTGTATTGGGAGGGACTGGGCTGTGCTGGGAGGGACTGGAGGGGCACTGGGGCTGTACTGGGCTGTACTGGGGATGAACTGGGCTGTGCTGGGAGGGACTGGAGGGGTTGAATGGGCTGTTCCCGCCCCCGCCACCTCCCATTGGCCGAGGCTCCCGCCCATCATCACAGCCGCTAACCAATCAGCGCCAGGGATCATGGCTTTGGGGGCGGTGCCTGGAGAGAGCGCCATCTTTTCTTTCGCCTACATCTCCCATCATGCCCCGCAGCCCAATAGAGCCGCATTGGGGCCGGAACTACAACGCCCGTCATGCCCCGCGCTCCACAGACCCCCCCCCCCCCGGTACCGCCCCCATCTCTCCCGTCAGTGTCCCCCAGACCCTCCGGGATCCCCAGGTGCCCTCAGCGCCCATTCCGGACCCCCCAAAAGCGTCCTCGGATCCCCTGAGTGCTCCCAGCCCCACAGGTGCCCGGTACAGCCACTTCTGGGAATTCCTCTCCTGTCATCCCCCGCGGCCCCAGAGCCCCTCAGAACACAGTTCCGCGCCTAAAATTCCTGCCGCGTCCTGTGCGGGATTGTCCTTGAGAGATATTTACTGGAATGCCTGGCAAAATGAGAACATGTTCAGACAAGTGAAAACTCTAAGTAAAAACTCTATTCTGTGAATGTGAGAAACTCTATATTATGAACAAAAAGGCCTTATTTTCCTAACACTAAGGAACCCGGTTAAATCTCCCCAAGCTCCCCCGGGTGCTCCAGAGCCCCCGAGCACCTCAAGTCGCGGCTCGGATGCAAAAGTGTCCCCGAGGGCCTTCCCGGACCCCGAACGCCGCGTCCGAGACACTTCCGGGACTACAGCTCCCATCATGCTCTGCGGCGCACGCGCAGAGCTGGTTCATCCGTGACTTCATCTCCCGTCATGAACCGCGCCCCGCCGAGAGCCGATGTGGCCGCGCCTAGAATTCCCGTGATGCTCTGCGGCCCCGTTGCACCGCATTGTACCCGCGCCTACAACTCCCATCAGCCCTCGCGCCCAGCGACCCCCGCCCGAGCCCTCCGAGTGCTCCCCCGGACCCCGAACTGCCCCTCAGGATCCCTGAGTGCCCCTCCAAGCGCCCGCCCGGCTCCCCCAGGGGCCCCCAGACCCTCAAGTTCTCTCTGAATTCCCTCCCCAGACACAAAACTGCCCCAAATGTGCCCAGAAATGTCTCCGTGGGCCCCAAAGTGGCAGCTTTTACTCGGTGAAAATTATAAAAAATGATGACGAAAATAATAAAAAGAAAGGAAATTAGAATAAAGAGGGCAAAATCAATAGCCAATAGTGGTCCATGAATTAATGAAGGTAATTGTCTTAATTAGAACCAATGACCAATAAGTTTTTGGTTGCAAAACACATATAGTGATTTTTTTATACAAGCATTAAAATGAAATAATAAAATATTGAATAATATTTTTATGCATAAGCAAAATAAAATTTTAATTGGTATTAAGCTAAACTTAATTCATTTAATTAAATTATAATTACATTTTAAATATGAAGAAAATTCATAATTTTAAAAAAATGTTTTGGGATGTAGTCTCAGGTGGGCAATATCTGAGGGTAAGGGGCATGTGGTAAATGGATGTGATTCATGCTGAATAAGTTTTTGTCCTAGATTGCAAGGCAAGATGTATTCAATTGCTGTCTGTTAGTGGTTGGTTTGCTGCATTGTTTATTTTATTTTTTTTATTTTCTTCCCTAATAAAGAACTTTTATTCCTGCTCCCATATTTTTGCCTGAGAGTCGCCCTTAACTTCAAATTTATAGCAATTCAGAGGGAGGGGTTCTACATTTTTTTTCCCCATTTCAGGGGAGGCTCCTGCCTTCCTTAGCAGACTCCTGTCTTTGCGAACCAAGACAGATTTTGGCATCCAATGTGCAGCTCGAGGGCACAGGAACAAAAAAGGGAATAACAGTTCTTGAGTAATCCAATTTTTGTGTGCTGCCACAGAAACCTCGTTCAGCAGCACCCTGTGCTCCAGCCTGCCCTGGTTTGGGTGGCACGGAACCGTGGCTGCATTTCTCCATTTGCAGGCCCTGATCTAAACATGGCTCCTACAGCCAAGGCTGCTGTGGCTGTTCTCCTGTTTGTTTTATGGGTGAATAAGGGGAAGAATTCTGGATCTTTAACTTCCTCTGGGAAGCAGGCACATGGATTCACAGCTGTCACACACTAACTGTGTGCTTTTGGGGTTACTTTAATAATGGCACCTACTGTGAGGAAATGACACCAGGGGAAATTTTCTCCCAAGCCTTTAACCATCTCTTTGGGTCTGCCCCACCAGTTTGTGAAGGGCTCAGATCCACTCCAAATACCAATGATCTCATACAGGGGCTGTGTTGCTGTTAGCCCTGTTCTATTTGGCACTGAGAGACAAGGGAAGATTAACCTGGATAACCACCCTGACACCCAGCCCAGAACCTGACACGGCCCCAGAGACCAGGGATGCTGCTGCCCCAGAGCCTGACCCTGCCCCACAGCCACCCCAGATATGAACCACCCAGACTGGGTGGGGGTCTGGTGAGGGAGATGCAGGAGATGCTGAAGGAGTGCATTTCCCCAGCTGGTGAGAAGCCCTCCCCCTGCCTCGAAAAAGGAGAGTCTGATGGGGCAGCAGTGGAACCCACAGATGTTACAACTGTCCAGGTTCCAGCTGAGCCACAAAGGCAGCCACAGCCAGCAGCAGTCGCCCCTGTAGAAACAAGGAGGTCTAAGATGGAATCAGAGCACCCAGATAAGGGAAGGCCCTTACAACCCACAGGGGAACCAAAGGTTGCGATCATCACCAAGTCCCTGATGTACAAAAGTCTCCGTAACCTGCACAAGGACATTGTACGACGGAGACGTGAGGCTTATACAACCTGACTGCTTCAAGTCTGAGACCTCATGGATACAGGTGTCCAGCTGGATAGTGGTGAGGCAAGGAATTTGGGACCCTTGACCCAGGACTCAGGTATGAATCAGATTTTTGTAAGGGAGCCAGGGTCCCTTTCCCTCTGGGAGCGGATTTTAATGAGTGCCAGAGAGAGGTTTGTCCACAGGGTGACAATGCAGGAGCACCAGCACAGAACGTGATGGAAAACCCTTGAGGAAGGGACCAACAGCTGAGGGAAGTGGCAGCATTGGAGGTACTCTTTGGGAGGGATGGACAGCATGATAATGACCCCAACAAGGTCAGGGGCACAGGGCAAATGCTGTGGAGTCTGGCAAGGCTGGGGCCATCTCAGTACACCACCTTCATTGCCACGATTAATGCCGATAACAGCCGAGAGACAGTGGGCTCTGCTGCCAGCAGCTGAGAAATTGTGAGAGTATGATCCATGGCCCAGTGCAGGCTCATGGCTCTGCTGTGGGCAAGGAACTCAAAGAGGAGATGAGGGAGATGAGGGAGGAGGTGAGGAGGAACAGTTCCCACATTGCCCCAGTGCGAGTCACAGGCCCCAAAGTCAGAGCCCAACGTTCCCCAGCCAGAGAGAGAGGGTACGCCCCACGGGCTGGCCTGGGGTTCTTTCTGCGTGACCATGGGGAAGACATGGGAAGGTGGGATGGGAAACCCATTTCTGTCCTGGCAGCGTGGGTGTGTCGGCTCAAGGAGGGAAGCACTGACGGAGGGAATTCCAGTAAAGTGATTTGTCAGATCACCTTTAAAATACCTCTACCATGTATGCCTAGGAAAGAAACAATAACCAGGGTTAGAGGGGCCCTGTCTCTAGCCAGGGAGAAGCACTGGAAAACTGGATCTTCTGGATGGTGTGGATCCGATGGCCTGGCACATCAGTGCCACAGAAATATGAAGCCTTAGCTGACACTGGTGCACAGTGTACCCCAATGCCATCGGGACATGTGGGGCAGAACCTGTTTCCATTGCCGGGGTGACGGGGGGATCGCAGCAATTGACCCTGTTGGAGCCAAGGTGAGCCTGGCTGGGAATGAGCGGCAGAAACATCCATTGTGACCGGCCCAGAGGCCCCGTGTGTTCTGGGCATAGACTTCCTCCAGAACGGCTGTTACAGAGACCCAAAGGGACTCAGGTGGGCTTTTGGCATAGCTGCTGCAGAGGCAGAGGACATTAAGCTGTTGAACACCTTGCCTGGACTGTCAGAGAACCCATCTGCAGTAGGACTCCTGAGGGTGGAAGAGCAACAAGTACCAATTGCCACCTCGACAGTGCACAGCTGGCAGTATTGAACGAATCGGGATGCCGTGATCCCCATCCACAGAATGATCCGTGAGCTGGAGAGCCAAGGGGTGGTCAGTAAGGCCCACTCACCCTTCCACAGCCCCATCTGGCCTGTGCACATGTCTGATGGAGAATGGAGATTGACTGTGGACTATTGTGGCTTGAATGAAGTGACTCCACTGCTGAGCGCTGCTGTGCTGGACATGCTGGAACTCCAGCACGAGCTGGAGTCCAAGGCAGCAAAGTGGTACGCCACTGATGACATTGCTAACGCGTTTTTTTTCATTTCTCTGGCAGCAGAATGCAGGCCTCAGTTTGCTTTCACCTGGAGGTGTGTGCAGTACACCTGGAACCGACTGTCCCAGGGGTGGAAACACAGCCCCACCATCTGCCATGGACTGATCCAGGCTTCACTGGAAAAGGGTGAGGCTCCAGAACACCTGCAATGCATCAGTAGCATCATTGTGTGGGGGAACACGGCAATGGAAGTGTTTGAGAAAGGAGAGAGGATCATCCAGATTCTGCTGGAAGCTTCGCCATCAAGAAGAGCAAAGTCAAGGGTCCTGCCTGAGAGATCCAGTTCCTGGGGTAAAGTGGCGAGATGGACAGAGTCAGATTCCAACTGAGGTCATCAATAAGATCACTGGGATGTCTCTACCCAGCACCAAGAAGGAAACACAAGCTTTCCTAGGTGCCATAGGTTTTCGGAGAATGCACATTCTCAAGTATGGCCAGATTTTGAGCCCTCCCTACCTGGTCGCCCACAAAAAAAACCAATTTCCACTGGGGCCCTGAGCAGCAACAAGCTTTCACCCAGATCAAGCAGGAGATCGCTCATGCTGTAGCCCTTGACCCAGTCAGGACAGGACCAGATTTCAGAAGTGTCTTCAAAGTGGATAGACTATATTGAAAACAATGCAGAGAGAAATGTTTTGCCCTTTTAACTTTTCTTTTCCTATTTATATCTTGATATCAGCAATATCCAATTGATATTGACCCCCAGCACCTTGTTATGCAATCTGAATACATATGAAAATCATGATCCTTCATGGCTGACAATCAATAACACTTTGTCCCTACCTCCCCCATTTCCCTCATCCAACCCCTGGCACTCCTATGGATCAGGAATGTTGTGGCCAGCAGGACCAGGGCAGTGATTCTTCCCCTGCGAGAAAGAGTGAAAATTTAACAGGGTAGAAATCCATTTGGATTTCGGTGAAATGTGCTGCTTTGAGCTTGCTAACATGAGTGAAATATGCTGTTTAGTCTGGTAACTGCAGCACTAGGAAAGTTGCCCCAGCTAAAGAGAAAGAATGCAAATTTCCACACTAAAAAGAGATAAGAAAGACTCCTTGGGCCTTTAAACAGACCACGCAGAGTGACCCAGGAGTTCTTTCTGTACTTTCTGACAGAAACAAGTGCAACTAGCTCTAAGTGCAACATGAAATCATCAAAATGAATATGCATGAACCTATTGTGAAATTCTATGCCTATGGAAATTAATTAAGGGTAATAAAAAAGGTTTGGGACTTCTCAGGGGTGCGCATGTCCATTGAAGGGCAATGAGTCCCCAGTGTGTCCAGTGCTGTAAATAAACATACCATTCCTTACAAATCTTTATTGGAATTGTGGGGTTTTTATTTTTCATCCTTATTTCACCTGTGCTGGGCACTGGTTGGGCAGCACCTCGAGTGCTGGGTCCAGTTCTGGGGTCCCCAATTTAGGGAGTGTCAGATTCCAGGACACTGCAGCACCAAGGAATTCATTGTGGCACTCTGAGGCCTCATGGAACCAAGAGGCCACTGTGACCCTGAAGGGCCTTGTGGAACCATGCAGAGCTTTGTGACAGAGCAGGACCTCATGTCATGATGGGGCCATTGTGACCTCAGGGAACCAAGGGGCCAGTGCTGCCCCTCAGGAACTCACGGAATGCAGGAAACATGCTTGACACTGTGGTGGCCCTTGGAACCAAGAGGCCATTGTGACACTGTGGGACCAAGGAGAGCATTGCTGCCTGCCAGACCTCATGGAACCAAGGATCCACTGTGACACTGCAGGGCCTTGGGGGACCACGGTGACATAGTGACACTGCAGGGCCCAAGGATCCAAGGGACTTTGTGACACCAAGGGGTCCCATGGAACCAAAGGGACATTGTGACACTGGGAGGGCTCATGAAATCATGGAGACCATTGGGACACTCTGGGGACTCATGGAACTCTGGTGACACCAAGCTGGCTGGGAGTCTGGATCTGCTGGAGGGTGGGAGGGCTCTGCAGAGGAACCTGCACAGGCTGGATCCAGGGCCCAAATCCAACAAGGTGAGGTTTAATAAGTCCAAGTGCCGGGTCCTGCACTTTGGCCACAACAACCCCTGCAGTGGTACAGGCTGGGGACAGAGGGGCTGGACAGCAGCCAGGCAGAAAGGGACCTGCAGGGACTGATGGACAGCAGGCTGGACATGAGCCAGCAGAGTGCCCAGGGGCCAAGAAGTCCAATGGCTCCTGGCCTGAATCAGGAATGGTGTGGCCAGCAGGAGCAGGGCAGTGATTCTTGCCCTGTGCTGGGCAGTGGTTGGGCAGCACCACGAGTGCTGTGTCCAGTTCTGGACCCCTAATTTAGGAAGCCTCTTCAATTTATGGAGAGGCTGGACTGTATGCAGAGAAGGGCAAGAAGGTTGGTGAGGGGTCTGGAACACAAGTGCTGTGAGGAGTGGCTGAGGGAGCCAGGGTTGTTGATCCTGGTGAAGAGGAGGCTCAGAAGAGACAAGACAGTGTCAGGGCACAGGTTGGACTTGATGACCTCCAAGGTCTTTTCCAACCTTACGGATTCTGTGATTCCCTGAAACCACCCTTGCAGCAGTTGCAGGAGGAGCCCTGGGCCTCCTCTTCAGAAGCTCCACCAGTCCAGGTCCCTCAGCTTCTCCTCACAGCCTCAAAGCCCATCCTGTCAGTCCTGCAGAGCCTCTACAGCTCCTCCTCACTGCCCAGAGCAGGGAGCCCCACAGCCAGACACAGCAGCCCAGATGTGCCCCCCTGGCCTGGGGTGCCTCTGGCAAGGCAGCAGCACCAGGCACTGCAGGAGCCTGCAGACAATTCCTGCAGCACTTGTGGGATGATCCTGCTCCCCAAGGGACGTTCCCATGGTGCCAAGTCAGGAACTGCAATGGGGAGTGGGGCCAGAGAGGAAAGGGCAAACAGGGATGGGCTGTGTGCAGGGGAGGGAACAGGGGTGTGCAAGAGGAAGAAATCTGTGGCAGGAAGAGTAAAGAAATCAAAGGTGAAGCCAAGGAAATGTTCAGGGCAGTTTGGGGATAGCTGCCAGACAGCCCTGGCTCTGAGCAGCAGCGTCTGCAGTGGGACAGGAAACTCCCAGCTGATGGGAACAAACTTTCTGGCTGACTGCAGAGGCCAGGACAAAGCTGAGTGGTTTCCCTGGTGTCCCCCAGCCCTTCCTGGCCCCAGGGGCTGATGGCATTTGTGCTGCCTCAGGTTCATGTCCCCACTGCACCAGCATGGGGGTGCTCCCACCTGCTGTGTGCAATGCAAACAGGGGCTGCTGAGCCAGTGCTGCCATGTCTGTGCCTGCAAGGATGCGGCACCTCTGTGAGCTGGGGCAGAGGCCAGGGCTGCAGAGGGGGGATGTTGTTGGCAGCTCCATGAGGATGCTCTGGGATGCTGCCCTGGGCTGTGCAGCACACTGGGGATGGATTAGCCCCTGCTCTGCTGCTCCTTCCCGTCTCCCCCAGGGCCCTTGCAGAGCACCAGCCGTGCTGTTTGCCCCCAGCCTGCCCACGGCCAGCATGGGGCTGCTCATGGGGGTTTTCTGTGCTGAGCATTGGCCTGGCCGTGTTCTTGAGAGAGTCTGGGCAAGGAGCCTGGAGCCCCCAGGCCCTGGCCTGAGGCGTCAGCGCTGCCCCAGCAGTGCCCATGGCCTGTCCCTGCTGCAGCCCCGGCACTGCCACCCCCAGGACTGTGCCCGGCCCCGAGAGCACTCAGGCCCTGCAGCAACACCAGAGCCACCAGGGCAGCGGGGCAGGGCCACGGGAGCAGCACTGGCAGCACCAAGTGCTGCTGCTCCTGGGCACAGCTGCTGTGCCAGCCCTGATCTGCCCCAGCTCTGCACACAGACATTGCTGCTGCAGCCCCAGAGAAGGCAACCAAAGGGCATCTCTGCAGAAAACTCTGCTGGGAGACACTTTAGTTTCTTTTAAAGCCTTTAAGAGTGCAGCCACTCATGGAAAATGTCTGTGGGCACAGGGAAGGTTTCACAGAGAGAAACAAAATGAGAAATGACACAAAAAATGATACTTTTTTGTGGACAAACTGAAAAACCTAAAACAAGGTGGAAAATAACCTCCATAATGAAATTAATAGGAAGTATCAAAGATTACTTTTATTTAATGTGATTTACAGAAATTTGCCAGCAGTTTAATGCTTCTGAAACCATCCAGTCATCAGTCTCCTCACTGCAGCCTTGAGTTCCTGGTTCCTCAGGCTGTAGATGAGGGGGTTCAGGGCTGGAGGCACCACTGAGTACAGAACTGACAGGGCCAGATCCAGCGATGGGGAGGAGATGGTGGGCGGCCTCAGGTAGGCAACTGTGCCAGTGCTAAAGAACAAGGAGACCACAGCCAGGTGAGGCAGGCAAGTGGAAAAGGCTTGTGCCGTCCCTGCTCAGAGGGGATCCTCAGCACGGCCCTGAAGATCTGCACATAGGAGAAAACAATGAACACAAAACAACCAAATAAGAAAACAGCACTAAAAGCAAGGAGTCCAAGTTCCCCTAGGTAGGACTTTGAGCATGAGATATTGAGGATCTGTGGGATTTCACAGAAGAACTGGCCCAGGGCATTGCCATGGCACAGGGGCAGGGAAAATGTATTGACTGTGTGCAACAGTGAATAGAGAAAGCCACTGGCCCAGGCAGCTGCTGCCATGTGGGCACAAGCTCTGCTGCCCAGGAGGGTCCCGTAGTGCAGGGGTTTGCAGATGGACACGTAGCAGTCGTAGCACATGATGGTCAGGAGGGAAATCTCTGTTACTGCACAGAATAGAAAGAAAAAGAGCTGTGCAGCACATCCTGTGTAGGAGATGGTGGTGGTGTCCCAGAGGGAATTGTGCATGGCTTTGGGGACAGTGGTGCAGATGGAGCCCAGGTCGCTGAGGGCCAGGTTGAGCAGGAAGAAGAACATGGGCGTGTGCAGGTGGTGGCCGCAGGCTACGGCGCTGATGATGAGGCCGTTGCCCAGGAGGGCAGCCAGGGAGATGCCCAGGAAGAGGCAGAAGTGCAGGAGCTGCAGCTGCCGCGTGTCTGCCAGTGCCAGCAGGAGGAAGTGGCTGATGGAGCTGCTGTTGGACATTTGCTGTGGCTGCACATGGGCACCTGTTCATGGAGAAAGGACAGGGACAAGTCAGGACAGGCTGCTTGGAGCCAATCCTGGGCCATTCCCTGCAGCCTGTTCTGCTGGAACTCACCCACCCTTGTTCCTGCTCTGGGAAAACCTTCACCCAGGTCCCTGCCTGAGCTCCAGCTGTGCTGGCTGAGTGTGCCAGGAGCAGCCAGGCCTGTGCGTGGGGGCTCTGGAGGAGCCATCCCTGCCCTGCTGCCCTGGGTTTGTGGCCCTGTGGCAGAGGGACAAGGCTGGATATTCAGGATTTGTCAGGGCAATCACTCCTATTGAAGAAAGGCTTGACACCATCTGCACTCCCAGACCTAAAGGAGGGCAAGAGTTGGTTTTAGGAGTTGTTTTCCTACCCACACATCATTCTTGGCTCTCTGAGGTCAGAAATCCCCAGCAGTCCTGCTGCACTAGAGTTTGCCACTGAGAGATGTGAGAGGCAAAGGATTCCCTGTGGCTGAGGGAAGGTGAGGGGCTGGATGGGCTTGTTCCCCCAGCACTGCTCTGCTCAGCCCCCTCTGCTTCCCTGAGCATCTCCCTGGGCCTGGACATCCCCTCCTGAGAGGTGCCTTGTCCCTGCCAGCGCGCACAGAGCCCATCCCACCCTGTGTGCCCTCGGCCCGGCCCTACAGAAACCTGCCTGTGTGCAGGGCCCTGGCTGGGGCAGGCTCTGTGTGCAGCTGGGCAAGGGCAGCTCAGGAGAGCCCTGCTGGGCCCTACAGAGGTGATGCTGCTGCTGCCCAGGGCTGAGGAGTGGCTGAAGGCCCTTTGGGAGGCTCCCAGCAGAGACACTGACCAGCCAAAGTCACAGTTCTGGAGTCTCTGTAAATGTTCAAACATTCCTTTGATGATCCTGTGTGTCCCTTTCAACTCAGAATGTTCTGTGATTCTGGGACTACAAGTCCTGTTCTGCTTCTCTCATTCCCCTGTTGTCTATAATCAAAAGAGAAAAAAAGAACCCTTGCAACAGTGTTAGAACAGTAAAGTAAAATCCAGACCTTTATTGGAAGCTTCCAGGTGTCCCAGTGGGGATGAGGCACACCCAGCCCCTGATTTCAACAATTTGTTAATGTTGATTATTTAGGATATTGAACAGGAACATCCAATGGGAGATTCAGTACCCAGTTACACACCCCTGGCTCAACCCACTGGAATAAGTCCAGGGCCTTCTTTGTCCCAGTTTTTCTTATCACTGCTCACATTCAAAACCCAAAATACTCTTCTTGTGGGTTCTTTCTCTGATAAAAAGATTATATAGCACTTGAAAAATGTATTTAGACAGGTTATAGTTCTAAAATCTAAGATAAGGTAAGGAAACATACTAGAGTTAATTAAGGATCATAAATACATTAAATATATAATAGTAGTTAAAAAGAGTTATTTAAGAGTTTAATAGAGTTAGTTAAGGATTATAATTTTAAAACTACGTAACAGTAATTTACAGAACTGTGAATATATGAAAAATATATAAAAAGCAAAAATATTTTTATCATTATCACAACTTCACCATCTTTCTCCAAGCAGAAAATTGAAAACACTCTCAGGAAAGCTCCTGACCTTTACAGCAAACCCAGCCTTACCTTCTTTGGGAAGTGCCCTCTGGAGCTGGTCTGGAGCTGGAGCAGCCCTGCCCCAGCCAGCCCCTCTCAGCAGCAGCACCTGCCCTGCTCAGGGTGGCTCCTTCCCCCCACAGCTCCTGGCCAGCGCTGGGAGCAGCTCCAGGGCCGGCTGAGAGCTGTCCCTGGCAGGCAGCAGAGTCCCTGGCCCAGCACAGCGCCCTGGGCTGCAGGACCCTGCTCTGCAGGACAGCCCTGGGCACCCCTGGCTGCTCTGCACAGGAGATGAGCAGAGAATGCACTCACAGGCTCTGTGGGCATTGGGATGTTCCAGCTTTAGGAGATCTCTCCAGGAGCTGCAGCTGCATTGTCCTGCAGCCAGAGGTTCCTGTGCCAAGGGCTGGCAGTGATTCTGCCCCAGGCACTTCTCAGCCCCTTCCCAGCCCTGACTGATTGAAGCTCTCTGTGCCTCTGTGCTGTGCCCGGGCTGGCTGCAGGCAGTGCCCCAGCCCTGCTGGGCTGGCAGAAGAGCTGCTCAGCAAGAGAAATGTGCTTTTGAAGCTCTGCTTGATTACCAGGATCACCCTCTGTGCCAGGAGCCCGGCCCAGCTCAGCAGCACAGACACAGCACAAGGACTTTAATGACCCTCTGGGGCTTTGTGCTCAGCCCTGAACATCAGGCCCTGAGAGGGAGCTGCAGAAACCTCTGGAGAACTCCATGTCAGAATCCAACTCTAAAGTTTCTTGGACTTTTAATGGGTCCCACTGAGGGACACGACTGAGAAAGTGTCCCCAGGCCCCAGGCAGAGCAGAGAACTGGAGGCACTGATGCCAGGTGGGGACATAGAGAAGCCAAGTCTTGGTGCCCTGAGGCACCGCAGGGTCTGTGCCACCAAGGGCTGTGAGGAGACACCTTGTCCTGAGGCCCTGGGGCCTCCTGGCACAGCCCCAGCCAGGCTGGGCACTGTCAGTCCCTGGTCCTGCCCTCAGCATCCCCCCCTAGCCCACATCCCAGTGGCCTCAAGGATCTGCTGGAAGGAGTCCCTGGGGAGCCTTGGTCAGGAATGGCCCTGTGGGCTCCTTCATGCTTCCAGGGACTGCAGGTTTTTTAAAGGACTTTGGCTTTTGCTTTTGCCTTGCAGTCTCTGAGAGCTTTGTGCAATCCTGGCTTCCAATTATCTGCTGTAATTAGTCCCTGGAGAGGCTTTGTCAGTAACAACACTCAGTGGGGCTCATTAATGCTTCAAGGTACTCAGTTCTTTTAAGGTACTTGGTGTTTCACTTTTGTTACAGACTTTGTGAGAAGTTTGTGGAATCATGGCCCCAATTATCTGCTTTAATGAGTCCTGTGAGAGCTTTGTACTGACACTCAGTGGGGTTCATTAATACTCTGAGATACTCAACTTTTGTGAGGGTCTTTGAATTCTTCTTCCAAAACTGAGAGGTTTTTGTGCCATTTTGAGTGTCTGAGAGGTTTTTGTGCCATCCTGGCCTCCAGTTCACTCCTCCAAGGAGTCCATCAGGAACCGTTGTTGGGGATGGATCTCAGTGGGTCCCATTAATACCTCGAGAAACTTTGGGGTTTTTTTCTGACTTTTGCCTCCTGGAAAGGTTTGTGCAATCTCCTCTCAGGCCCTGAGGTTCCAGGGCTCAGCTCCAAATGCACCACGGGGCTCATTAGGATCAAGCAAGTCCTGACAAACCATGGCTGTGCCTCGATTTCCCTCTTGTCTGGGGCAGTTCATCAGGAAGATTTCTATGGTGGTTTCCGTTTGCCTATTTGATATTTCTTGGTCAACGCATCAATTAGTGTGGTGGGTTCAGTGCTGGCTAATTACCAGTGCACTCACTAGAATATACTTACTCATTTCCTGCTGTGAGATAGGATTAGGAGAAAGGAAAAGTGGGCTCAAAACTTTAAAAGAGTGTAAAGAAAAGTTTATTAACAGTAACTAAATGAAAGAGTAATAAGAATATGAACAAAACTTTCAGATCACATCCTCTCTCCATACAACCTGACAATGTAGAGACAAAACCTGAAATTTTCAAGTCAGTTTACCACCTCTAGAATATTCTAATCTTTCTTCAGTTCACATCAGGAGAGAAGTACCTCTTGTTAATGTTATGGAGAATTCTCCACAAGAAAACATTTATCTCATGGCTTTTCATTTCCATGAATAGCCACTGCCTGGAAAAATCTTCAATTGTGAAGTCCCTCCCATGTTTTCACAGCTTTTCCCACAGCTGTGTTTAGCGGCCATGCCAACTTATGGGGTATTAGTTTCAAGATGAGCTGTTTAAGAGCAAAGTATCTCTTCATCTATTTATGAAATCATCTTAATCTCTGGGAACAGACGCCTTCTTTTCTCCCTGAGGGCACAGGGTCTCATCACTCTTCTCTCTTTCAATGTTCAGACTTCTCATGAGATCACAGCTACTTCAACATTTCCCTACTTTAGCATGGAGGCCTTTGCTGAAACAAGTCATCTCCTCATACTTTTCAATGCCTTATAGGGAAAAAGATTGTCTGATGTATCAATGACATCCTTCTCCACAGCTTTAGCAGAGGATTTCAGCCCCAAGATCAAGGCATCTCCTCATCCCTCCCATCTGGGACTCAACTTCCTCTTCCCTGCCCTCGGTGTGTCCATGTTGCTCCTCTGTGTGCCTGCCCTGTGTCCTTTTCTCTCACTGGAGGGAGGATGGCAGTACTGGCAGAGTCAATATCTGCCCAGGGCTGCAGATGGTTCTGTGAGCCTGGCCGGGCTCATTGGCCAATTCTAAATTTGGCCATGGTTCCTGGATATGAAGACCAGTTCTTTTCCATAGCAATGAAGGAACAGAGCGCCATTGTTTAAGGGACAGACAAGAGGTGAACACCAGATGCAAAGGCCAGCCAGTGATGCCAGATTCTTTTTGAAGAGATACCCTTACAAATAGGAAATTTTTTAGGGTGAGTACCAATTTTGGCAATGGACATCTGAAATAACAGACTTTTTTTCCATACAGAGGAGTGTTCCAGAAGCTGATGAAAGGCAGCCCTTGACATCCCAAGATCAGCCAGACCTGTCAGGTGGCCCCTGGGAGGACAAGCCAGCCAGACCTGGTCCATGTTCCCTCGCTTCCATGGGGCCCCACAGTGTCCCAATGGTCCCTTGATTCCAGGAGGCCCTGAGGTGTCACAATGCCCCCTTAGTGACTCGGGGCCCTGAAGGGTCGGAATGGTCTCCATGGTTCCATCAGGCCCCACAGAGTCATAATGGTCTCTGGGTCCATGAAGCCCCGCGGTGTCACCATGGCCCCTTGGTTCCATGGGCTCCAGTGGTGCCACAATGATCCCCTTGGTTCCATGAGGTGCCCACAGTGTCACAGTGATCTCCATGGGAAGGTAAGAACCGAGCCCCAGTGCTGCAGGGGCAGCCACCAGAGGCCAAGGGCAGCCAGACTTGATGGTACTGGCAGATTTTGGCTGGGAGCAACCCTTGGATCTAGGGAATTTTAGAAGTGGGATCCCAGTTTCAGATATGGACATCTGGAGAAGTACAGGTTTTTCCATAGGAAGGAAAGCACAAACCCAGTGTTTCAAAGGCAGAAGAAGAAAGAGGTAGCTCCTGGGAGGCTGAGACAGCCAGACCTGTTCTTCCTGGCAGCTTTTGTCATGGAGGAATCATTGCATACATGGAATTTGGGAGGAGATATCGCAATTTTGACCACGGACACCTTGAGTAGAAGGACAATTCTTTTCATTGGAAAGAATGCACCAAGCCCTAGGGTTTCAAAAGCAGATGAGAGGCAGCTCCCAAGAGGCCAAGGGCAGCCAGACCTGTCTGTCCTGGCAGCTTTCACTTGGGATCTATCCTTGGATGTACAGAGTCTTGGAGGAGGAATCCCAGTTTTGGCCATGGCCCATGGAGGAGAAGGAGAGTTCTCTCCCATAGGAAGGAAAGCCCAGAGCCCCAGTGCCTCAGGGCAGGTGAGAAGCAGCCCTGGACATGCCAAGGTGGTCAGGTGGTCCCCAGGAGGCCCAGACAGCCAGACCTGGTCCATGTTCCCTTGGTTTGGTGGTGATGCCTTGAGAGGCTGCCTAGAACAGAGCTAGGCAGTGTTAAAGGAATAAAGCAGGTATTCATTAAAAGGCCTTCAAGGGATATATCTTGGGCAGTACAAGAGCCTGGCCCTGGCTCCATCCTAAATGGAGTCCAGGTCACGAGTTTTACACTGGGACAAACAGGGGGATTTGGTCTGGCAGGATGTGTAAAACAATCTCCTGTAATATCTACTTGTTCTCACACAGAGCACTTGGCTGCAGGGACACATTCCCATCGTTCCTGCCCAGGTTTCAGGATTCAAACACTGCTGTCCTTCCCAGGAGCTGTTTTTCAGCTCCCTTGGGAGGCCTTTTGGCCTCTGGACCCACACTCTGGCTCCATTATTAGCACTGCTGGATCCAAACCCTTTATCTCCACCAACAGTAGTGATTTCAGGTGGATATCCTTTTTTCCCCAATTGTTTTAAACACTAAAAGTGTCAATAATTGTGCTACCCTGACATGGGTTTGAATAATGCAATGTTGTTCACTATCCTTTAACCAAATTACTTCATTTTCCCCTTGATAATCTGCATCAGTTCCTCCTCCCATGACATGAGCACTTTGCAAGGCCAAGCTCCAGTGAGCAGTTACCAAACCAAAGTGTCCTGGAGGAATCTGGATTCCTGTTCCTGTATTGTGAACTCTAATTTGCTTCTGATTTATCCTATACTAATTCCAGTGCATGAAGGTCCAGCCCTGCAGCCTCTGGGCTGGCCCTGCCAGGGCCATCACACCCAGAACAATTTCCCAGGCAGTCCCAGTCTCACTGTCCAGGGCTGTATTTGCACATTGGGAGCAGCCATGCACAGCCAGGGGGTTTCCATTTCCCCAGGGGCCATTGTTAAGGGCATGGAGCACATCTGGAGATGGGTTCTCCATGGGGACAGGTTCCCAGGAATCATTCTTTAACTGCTCTTTTAACAACCCATTCTCCGCCTCCTCCTCCTCGTCCTCCTTCTCTTCCTCCTCCTCTTCTTCCTGCTACTGGTCTTCTTCTTCCTCCTTGTCCTCTTGCTCCTCCTTGTCCTCCTCCTCCATTTACTTGTCCTCCTACTCCCCTTCCTCCTCCTTGCCCTGCTCATCCTTATCCTCCTCCTCCTCATCGTCCTCCTCCACACCCTCATTCTCATCCTCTTCCTCCTCCTATTCCTCCTCATCCTGCTTGTCCTCCTCATCCTCGTCCTTTTCCTTATCCTTATCCTCATCCTCATCCTCCTCCTCATCCTCCTCCTCATCCTCCTCCTCCTTATCTTCCACATCCTTATCCTTCTCCTCCTCATTGTCCTCCTCCTCATCCTCCTCTGAGTGTGGTTCTCAAGAGTCAATGACTCTAGGATTCCAGAACCTGGAACTCCGGGATTCCATGGCTCTGTGACCCCATGGATGGATTCAGGACTGTCTCCAAGGCCACGAGGGAACGTTGGTGCCAGCGGGAGGGGCTGCAGTGCAGGGGCACCAACAGCTGAGAGGCGACTGCAGCTGCTGCTGCTGCTGCTGCTGCTGCTGCTGCTGCTTGTGGGGGTGCTGCTGGCAGGGGCAGGGCCCTGGTGTGGCTGAGCATTGCCATCTCAGCCTGTGAGCTCCTGGGAGCTCAGGACAGAGCCAGGACTGACCCAGGTTGGCACTGCACTTGAGGACAGACACAGAGAATGGAAAGTGCCCACATAGTGGTTCTGTGCAGGTCTGTGGGAAGGATGAGGGAGGGAGGATGAATCCCCTGCCCAAGGCTGCCAAGGGAAGGCTTTGGGAGGGAAAGCAAGCCTTGACCTGACACTAAGC
This sequence comes from Lonchura striata, assembly GCF_050655825.1. Classification (NCBI taxonomy): domain Eukaryota; kingdom Metazoa; phylum Chordata; class Aves; order Passeriformes; family Estrildidae; genus Lonchura; species Lonchura striata. The sequence continues at coordinate 6,216,383 of NC_140738.1, forward strand.
CCTTCAAGGGCCCAGTTGCCCATGCTGAGCAGGATTTCATCAGGCTTTGTCTCAAGGCAGTGGCAGGGTCAGAAGTGGTGGGAGCAGCTGGAAAGCAGGGCCCTGTATTCCCTCCCCCCAGCCCATTTGGGAACATCTGGGCAAGGTCTCCATTGTCTGCCTGCAGCCAGCTTGGGAGGCCCTTCCTCTCCTCCTCCTGTTTGGGGGACTGTGCTTGGTTTCTTCTGCCATCTGCAATGCTGAGCTTCTCTCTCCTCAAACCTGGCTGCTCAGGTTTGTGTCCCTGTGTCTCGCACCTTCCTCCTCTTCCTCCTCACCACGTGCTCATGGAGCCTCTTTGGGCAGCTGGACTGGAACTGGCAGCAGCAGGCGAGCCCTGAGGAGCACCTCTGGCCTCCAGCCTTTCTGCAGGGCTGGCCAGAGCCTTCCTGCCAGGGGCGAGCCTCTTTCCTGTCTCTTCCCGAGGCAATATAGTCTGGATCTTGGCTCTGTCCTCCTTTCTTTCTCTTTCAGGGAAGGATCAGCCATGGCTGAAGGAATCTTCCAGAGGTACCTGGTGCTGATGGCCATTGTCAGCATCAACCAGCCTTCTGGAAAGAATGGGATTTCTCCTGAGGATGATAAAGGAATTGTCCAGAGGATGAAGGAGCAGGAGGTAATCCTTTGGCAGCACCAGCTGCACTTGGAGGAGGAAACTGCAGACCTGGAAGTCAGACAGGAGTGTCTGGCATGGCCTCCATGGGAACTGGAGGAAAGATCCAATGGCACACATGCACGGTGGTTTGCTTGGCTGTCCCTGCCACTCTGGAGGCAGCATAGGAATGGAGCCAGAGGGGAGCACAGAGAAGAAAAGACTGACCCGGGACTCCTGGGGAAAGCCTGGAAAGGAGTGGCCTTCCTGACAAAGCCCTTGTGCTGCTCAGGGCCATTTGCATCTCCATGGGCAGAACTGGAGGATATCTTCCAGCATTTGTGGATAGACTTGTTGAATTACCTCTTCAATTGCTTCATTCCTGTAAGACAAACTTGGTGCTTGAAATTCCTTAAGTTCCTTAGGTTAAGAATGTCCTTATTTCTCTGTAATGATTGTTAAATATACTGTATTGATTGCTATAATCTCTGTATTGATTGTTAGAAATACTCTATTGATTTTTAGAAATACGCTTTCTATTGATTGTTAGAAATACTCTCTGTATTGATTAGTTAGATATACCCTATATTGTTAGAAATACTCTGTACTGATTATTAAAAATACTCTGTTTTGATTGCTATCATCTCTGTATTGGCTGTTATACTCTGTATTGATTGTTAGAAATAATTTCTGTATTGATTATTTGAAATACTCTCTGTATTCAATGTTATAAATACCAAACTTCCATTAATAAGATAGATTTAAGCAAAGGAATAAACTTTTCAGAATTGTTTGTTTGCAACCAGATGACTTCCTGTTATCTTTTGCCTCTGGCATTCTCCTTGCACCCTGTGCTCCCCTTACAGGCTGAAATGCAAACACCACAGAAACAGAGACCCTGTGTGCAAAGCACAGCCAGGGGTGTGTGCTCCTCTGAAGGGACAGACATTTAGGGGAGGATGTTTCAGAAGGAGGCTGTGGACATTGTGGCTGGAAAGCAGGGAAGGAACAGTTTGGCAGGAGCTTTCCTTCAGCAGGAGGGGAGCACACAGAGGAGTTTGTGTCAAGTGGAGTCTGACACTGCCATCCAGTGCTGGCAAGAAGGGTGGAGCAGAGAAGCTGAGAAAAGGGCCTCAGCATGTTTAGTGATGATGTCTGGACTTCAGTGATGGGGACAAAGCCTTCCTAAACTGAACATTAAATCTCAAACCCATAGCATTTTGGGAAGGAATGTTACTTTCCTCACAGTATCAATATATTTTCCTACCCTCTTCAGGTAAGAAAGGATTTCAATCCTTGTCTGCATTAATGGATGCTGGAATTCCTAGTGCTTCCTTCAGACTTCCAGGGATTGGAGGGTGCACTGTGGGCTGTGAGGAAACTCTTCCCAGGCATGGTCTGTGGGAACTCAAAATGTCTCTCAGACATTTTTAGAGGTTCCAGGCCGTGGTCAGACGCAGTCTGGACCCCGGCAGGCAGCTGGATTTAGCTGTGATTTCAAGTTTGAACCATGGAATGAATTACCAGCTTTGAAGGTGGAACAAGCAGTCACAAAGTGCTAGATAGTATAGTAAATGTAGTCACAAAGTAGAGGGAAATATTTTTTGGTAGTGCACAGGGGGGTTTTAGTGCATGTACAGGGGGGTTTTTACTTTTTACATGGGGGTGAGAAGTTCTAAGATGGAGGAAAGTGGGCTGAACCCATCCTTCTTCTTTCTTCTTCCTTACCTCCATGTTCTTGGTGATGTTGGCACTCACAGATTGGTTTAGAATAGAAAAACACTTGGCAACGTAGGTAGTAGGTATTGGGGAATAATTGTAAACATGTTATACGTAATATATCTTATAAAAAATAGCAGCAGCCCTAGGCAGAGAGAGAGAAGAAGAAGACACCGGACAGTCAGGGTGTCAGGAGTGTGTGCTTCTCTGCATGGGCTGCTGACCAAAGGGCTGCAGCCTGAGAACCTAATCTGTTAGATAACTAGCAATAAACCATCTTGAGACCGAACAAGAAGAGGCTGCAGAGTTTTTCTTTGGGAACACGGGTTGGAAGAGAAGCTTTACCACCATATGAGACCCCAAACCAAACCCGGGGTTCTCACATCTGGTTCCCTGGCTGGGCACCAGCAAGAAGACCGAAAAGAAACATCAAACAACCTCCAACCTGCATCAGCGGAGAAGAAAAAAAGAGAAGAGGAGAGCACACACTCACCGTAAATTCCAAGAAGAGAGGGAGCGGATAGCTCGAGATAAGAACCTGACCTTCACTGAAACAACTCGCCTCGCAGACTTTCCAGGGAGGAGATGACCCAGAAGCGCACCTGGGATCTCTCACCTGTGACCTGCTGGACGGTGATCAGTGCCATCTCCGGACTCACCTCGAGCCGACACAGCTTTTGGTGAGAACGGTCAAAATTAAGAACATGGTGGGGGAATTCTCCCAAGAGGAAAAAGAAATAGTATCTGCCTTCCAGGGCATCATCTCTGCCCATCCGGTGGAGATTGCTCAAAAGGAGCTGAAAGATTTATTATTATGGGTGAGGTGTAACTTCCCACACTCAGATCCAGATTTATTGTATAAGCCAAATTTTTGGCAGGAAATTAATAAGCAATTATATTATCAGGCTATAAAAAATAATAAGCTTGCCGCAAAACTTTTATCTTCAGCAAGAACAGTTTTAGAGTCACTATCACAAAGCGGCAGCTCAAGCCAGGCAGCTACGGCTCCTGGGGACAAACAGGGTGGGGGAAAGTCTGGCCAGCAGCTTGGGACAGCCCCACTCAACACAGACACGGGACAGGCGGGATTGCTTCCTGTGGAAAATCAGGGAGATGATACCCCATCTCATCCCGTGTCCCCGGGTTCACAGTATTCCTCAGTTTTCCAAGAGTTCCCAAGCTCCTCCAACACCCAGTTTCCCCAGACGGAGGCAAGCGAGCCAGGCACAGCCGCGACCCTCAGTGGGAGGAAGGCATTGCCCGAGTCCAAACCCACGCTGGGGCGGCAGCGGCGGCGGCAGCAGCTCCGGTGGGGGAGGATGCGAACGTGAGTGCAGAGCAGGGGGAGGAGGGAGAGGAAAGCGCCTCCACATCTGCGCAGGCTGGGAGTTCAAAACAGCCCGCGCAGAAGGCGAGGCCGGGGGGAGCGGCGGGGGCGGGACGGATCGGGGCGAAAGCGGGGGGTGCGAGTGCGGCGGTGGTACGCTCGGAGCGCCCGGTGACACGTTCAATGTCGAGAAGCCGTGAGGCCGCAGAAGCAGCTGCCCAAAGGGTGCGGGAACTTGGCTTCCTGACCGCGGCAGCCAGGGCTGCTGAGGAAGCGGCAGAGGGACAGCAGGAGGCGTTCCTCACTGCAGCTCAGGCGGTGGGCACGTGTGTGAAGGTCGAGCAAAACCCGACAGCCACGGGTGGAGGGGATTTCTCACATTTCGAACGCGCGGGATGGGCACAGACGGGGTGGAGCCGGCGTGCGCAGGCTGTGGGTGCTGGCATAGAGCCAGGAGACGGGCAAAGTGAGACGGAGACATTGGGGCCAGAATGGGAACAGGAAGGTGGATACGTCAGTCTAGGGGGGGACGGCAGTGGCTCTGATTCGGAGGCGGTGCGGGGTGGAGCGAGGCCAAAGCATAGCCAGGGTCGGAGCAGGAGCGTTCACTCCCCTGAGGTGACGCAGGCAGGGATGGGGCGTGGCCAGGAGGTAAACATTCCTCAGGGCACGGCTCCATCACAGTTCCCATGGCAACAGACAGCTCAAGCCCACGGCCAATCCCTGTCAGCTTCAGACATGGCCAAATTAGAACAGTTATTGCAACGAGAGTCAGTTACACCGACTGCAGGGATCGCAAACATGAATCAGTTATTAGGAGAAATGCTCAAAGGTTTATCGGGAATTAGTGCGGGATTTGCAAATGTAAATCAGTTGACAGAAGAGATGCTCAAATGTTTATCGAAGTGCAGATTGAAGAGCAGAGTGCGGTTCCGACCTCAGCTGGTCAGGCGGCAGCGCCATCTAGCGGCGGAACCACAACATTGCAACAGGCGGCACAGAACTTGTCCGGTCAAGGCACTGCGCCACCCAGTGGTGGGACTGTGACATTGCAGGACTTTTTTCCAGTCTCTTATAAGAAAAACTCCAGGGTGAAAAAGGTCACATCTGCACGGCAGCTGGAACCTCCACTGACACCGGAACAGTGCGGGACTCAGGACACTTCTGCTGAGGCGCAGCAACAGGGGGAAACGATACACATCACTGCTTCGGAGGGTGTTCCAGCTTGGACAATTCCAAAATCAAGGTCTGCCACACTTTCAGAGCAGGGAGAGTCAATTTTAATATCAAAGGGGGTTGTTGAATTTCTTTTATGATATTTAAGCACAGCCTTAGAGTCACAGCCAGAACTGTTGGTTCATCTTCCAAAAATTTTCCAAATAATGCAAGGCAGTCGTGTGTTCTCCTCCACAGCAGATGCTTCACTTTTCTCCAGAGACTTCCAGCCTTCATCTTCGCAGATGCTGCAGACGCCGTTGGTATCGGTGAGTGCTGCTGCACCAGAACTGCAGCCACAGCAGATGACTCCACTCTACAGGCAAGTACCCACTGAATTTACAGCTTTGCAGAGCGCAGAAGTGGACTGGCAAGACATTCGAGCAGAGTTGGAGAAAGAGAAAGGTTTATTGCAGGGCTCGGGAAATATAATGATGCCGGTGAACTATGACGCTCAGGGCCAAAACCCGAGATGGGAACGCCTGGACCGTGGAGCAATCAAAGATTTAGCTAAGGCCATTTGGGACAATGGGTTGTCATCACCATATTTCAAGCAAATGTTAAAAAGTATTTTTGGAATGTATGACTTAACACCGTATGATCTTAAATATCTTGCGACATCAGTTCTTACAGACACCCAAGCTCTTGTGTGGCAGAAGGCGTGGAGGAGATCCCTGGAGGAGCTGAGAGCCAGATACCAGGGCGGGCCGAATGCGAACCTCACCATGGCGCAGCTTGCTGGTGATCCTCCTGAGGACGATCCAACTCAACAGGCGGTGAGGCTCCTGTGTCACGTGCTCAGCAACATCAAAGAGGCAGCATGGAGGGCAATTCTTCAGATTGCTCCAGCGGGGGTCCAGGACACCATCTACACCGAGATCAAACAAGGTCCTGCAGAGCCGTTTTCTTCATTCATGGATCATCTTTCTCAGGTGGTGGAGCGGCAGGTGACTGAGGAGGGAGCGAAACCACACCTGGTCAAAAGCCTCGCGTTCTCCAATGCCAATCCGGAGTGCAGACGGATCATCAGCATGATGCCTCACCAGGCCACCTTGGCAGACATGATCGAGGCGTGCAGCAAGGTGGGGACACCACAACATGTTGCTTCCATCATGGAGGAACACTTGGGGGATCTAATTGAAAAACATGTTAGGGAAGCTCTTGCAAATTATACAAAGGGCAATCCTAATGCAGAAAGACGGTGCTTTGGGTGTGGGGCACAAGGACATATTAAAAGGAACTGCCCACAACTTTCAAAGCCCAACAAACCACCAGACCTTTGCCCTCGATGCAGGAGAGGGAAACATCTCACAAGTGAGTGTCACTCACAAACAGATGTGGATGGGAAACTTCTTCCGATTCCGGGAAACGGGAAAAAGCGCGAATCAACGCCAGCGTGCTCAGACACAAATCCTGGCAGTGACACAGAACCAGCAGGAACAATCCTCGGGGAGCAACAAACAGAACCCCTCGGCAGAGCAATCTCCAAAATCCCCAGCGACCCAGACTTGGTACCACCCAGATTCCAATGCATCTTGGCAACCTCCAAGTTGACGTGTCTTTTGGACAATGGCCATGCAGTGATACCTACAGGTGTCACAGGGACTTCTTGGAAAAGACAGGACTTTTTAATAATGGCCAGGGACAGGAGCAGTATCCTTGGACTTGTTGTTTATCCATCTTTGATTTCAGCAAACCATAATGAGGAGTTGATGGTCACGGCAAAAGCCCTGCGACCACCTCTGACAATTCCACAAAACACACTGATTGCTTGAGCTATGGCTCTGCCATCTCACCCAGAAAGGCAAGCCATGCCGGTGTTCAACAAACGTGACTCTTTTCCTGGTGATCAAGCAAAGGTGCATGCATCTTGGGTGAAACATTTGAGCTGGGATCGGCCCATTGTTACTTGTCAGTTGACTTGTAACAAAAAGACAATTGCTATTACAGGGATGCTCGACACAGGAGCGGATGTTAAAGTTATTTCATACATTTTTTGGCCTTGGGAATGGGACTTGGTTGCACCTTTGGGTTCTCTCACAGGCATAGGGGGGAGTTCCCTGTGCATGCAGAGTGAGAACGCAATTGTTGTCACAGGTCCGGGAGAAAAAGACAGCAGTTATCCATCCTTTCATCGTGCAAAAGCCCATCACGGTATGGGGAAGGGACCTTTTGGCACAATGGGGACTGAAATTAGAATTGGATTTTTAACAGGGGTCACTGTGGCACTCTGAAATTGACCTGGAAAACAAATGATCCTGTTTGGGTGGATCAGTGGCCCCTGGAGCGGAAAAAATTGAGTGCATTGAAAAAGTTGTTCCAAGAACAGCTGCAGAAGGGACACATCAAGCCAACAGACAGCCCATGGAATTCCCCAGTGTTTGTCATTTGCAAGAAAACTTCAGGGTCTTGGAGACTGCTTCATGATCTCAGGAAAATCAACGAGGTCAGCAGGACATGGGGCCACTGCAGCTTGGGCTTCCATCTCTCTCGATGATCCAGAGGGACTGGTCGCTTGTGATCATTGATCTCAAGGACTGTTTTTTCAGCATTCCACTTCATCCAGATGATGCTCCATGCTTTGCATTTTCTGTCCCAAGCATCAACAGAGAAGAACCTTTGCAGAGATACCACTGGACGGTTCTTCCTCAGGGACTCAAAAATTCTCCAAGCATTTGCCAATGGTACGTGGCCCAAGCTTTGCATCCAGCACGAGAAAAACATCCAAAACCTAAAATTATCCATTATATGGATGATTTGCTCATTGCAGCACCAACAAAACAGGAGGTGCAAGAGGTTCGTGACTGTGTGATTGCGCAGGTGCAAAAATCAGGACTGGAAATTAGTACACCAAAAATACAGGAAATTGCACCTTGGAAATACCTGGGATGGAAGATCACAAAACAAACAATAAGGCCACAGAAACTGAAAGTCAACACAAAGGTCACAAATCTCCAGGACTTGCAACAGCTTTTGGGGGAGATCAACTGGATGAGACCGATCCTGGGAATCACCAATGATGACATCTCGTCGTTGCTCGACCTTTTGAGAGGGGACAATAACATCAAATCTCCCAGAACTCTGACGCCTGAAGCAAAAAGAGACCTTGAAAAGATCACAGACATGATTCAGCAGAGACAAGCAAATCGCTTTGTAGAATCATTGCCTTTTCATTTAGCGGTGTTGGGGGAAATGGCACAGTTATATGGGTTGATTTTTCAATGGGATTTGTCTCAAATGGACCCTCTTTTGTTGATAGAGTGAGTTTTTTTAGCTTACAGGCCCTCAAAAACAATTCTCACAGATCTAGAAATGGTAGCACAGATTATTATTAAGGCGAGAACCAGGTTGCTGACAATGTCAGGCAGAGATTTCTCAGTTATTCATGCTCCTTTGAAAAATGTATATTTTGAATGGGCGATGCAGAAATCACAGGATTTTGCAATTGCTTTGTTAGGTTATCCGGGAATTTGTACTGTTCATTTCCCAGCTCACAGGATGCTGAATGCAAAAGTAAGTTTCAGGGAAAAGCCAAAAATAAGCCAGGAACCAGTGGATGGGGTGACAGTGTTCACCGATGGTTCGGGAAAAACTCACAAATCAGTAGTTACATGGCAAAATTCAAAAACAGGGGAGTGGAAATCAGACATAAAAATGGTACAGGGTTCACCACAAATTGTGGAATTGGCAGCAGTGGCCAGGGTTTTTCAATTGTTTCAGGAACCTCTCAATCTGGTCACAGATTCAGCATATGTTGCAAATGTGGTCAAACGGTTAGAGGGATCACTTTTGAAGCACACTGACAATGAAATTTTATATTCATATTTGTCATGCATGAGGACAATTCTGGAAAATAGAGAACATGAATATTTTGTTACACATATCAGGGCACACTCATCACTCCCAGGGTTCTTATCAGAGGGAAATGCTCAAGCAGACAGACTCACAATGACCATATCTCAGACATTGCCGGATATTTTTGAGCAGGCAAAATTGAGCCATGCTTTTTTCCATCAGAATGCACAGGCATTGATGGAATCCTTTTGCCTCTCCAAAAGTCAGGCGAGGGAGATCATCAATGCTTGTCCAGACTGTCAGCTTGTGCAGCCTCCTGCGTCTACAGGAGATGTCAATCCAAGGGGATTGCAGAGTCTTCAGCTCTGGCAAGCTGATGTCACAAAATACCCATCTTTTGGGAGGCTCAAAAATATCCATGTCTCAGTTGACACATTTTCAGGGGCGATTTTTGCATCATTACATACAGGGGAAACTGCAGAACATGCCTGCAGACACTTTTCGCAAGCATTTGCATCACTCGGAGTGCCACAAGAAATAAAAACAGATAATGGTCCAACTTATACAGGCATAGTGCTTGACAAATTTCTGAAAAAATGGGGAGTGAAGCACATTTTTGGTATTCCTTATTCTCCCTCAGATCAAGCAATCATTGAAAGAACACATCACACCCTGAAATCCCTTTTGGATAAACAGAAAAGGGGAGAGGCAGACTCAACACCGTATATGCGGCTGAACAAAGCTCTGTATGTATTGAATTTTTTAAATGGTTCTTTCTCAGAGCCCACACCACCAATTGTTAGGCATTTTACAAACAGTACACAAGCAAAGTTAAGGGAAAATCCTTTGGTTTTGATCAGAAATCCAGAATCAGGACAAATTGAAGGTCCATTTACATTAATAACTTGGGGCAAGGGTTTCTCTTGTGTTTCCACAGAGCGAGGACCGAAGTGGGTGTCAGCGAGGCACGTGAAACCTTTTCGGGTGCAGACGCAGGTGGATGCGGACCCGAGAAGCAAAGAAGAGAGCACGCAGACGGAGGCAGACAAGGACACTGCAGACGTCTCGTCAGACAACGATTGATTATTCAGAGACTTGGGGTTTTTCGGGGAAATTAAGTGTTATTTGAACATTGCTGCATTGCAGGGTTTTTCACAGAGGTTGGGGACATGGACATGAAGTTTAGACAGGTAGTGTTCATGTGTCTCATTCTCTTGTCTGTTGCTTTGGACAATGAGACAGACTTTCCCATGAAACAACTGAGGGAAAATGTGTGGGAAACTTTGGCAAAGGCAGCGGGTCTGGACAGTATTTGTCTGACTCATTCAAAGCCAGGGAAACCATTTTCAACATGTTTGGTAGGTGTGCCAGTGAAGGAGTGGCCAATTCCAAAAAATATCCCTCCAAAGGTTTTGAAAACCTTTTCGGATCCTGTGGAAGGGTGGCATGTTTGGACACAATACCTTCCTGTGGCTCACCTGGAACCCCCAGAGTTAGACATTTTTGGGTCAACAAAAATGAAATACTGTATCAAATTTAATCCAGTGGGAGTGGCAAAGACAGATAATCATACAATAGATGTCACTTCGAATCAGTCTTTTTATAAAAATGCATCATCCTGGTGCAATTACACCAAGGTGACAAGCAAAGCATCCCTTCAACACCCAGTCACTTTACCAAAGGGAGTGTTTTTGATTTGCGGGGAAAGAGTTTGGCCTGCTATCCCTGCAAAAATCAAGGGCGGTCCATGCAGCATTGGGGAGCTCTCATTGATAACACCTGATTTGAAAACTTTAAAGGAGCAGACACGCAGGGGAAAAAAGATCCCTTGATCAATACAGTCCAAATTGTGATGATGATGTTTATACCTGGGACAAGGCTCAGAGAATTGCAGTTGCAATTTTCTCGCCCCAAACAGCATCGGGGGTGGCCTTGACACAATATGACCACATAGCTTGCTGGTTGAGTAAACACAGTTGTGCCATTTCGTCTGCACTGAGTGACATGTTAACAGATATCAGCAGTGCAAGACAGGCAGTGCTTCAAAACAGGGCAGCAATTGATTATTTGCTGCTGTCACATGGGCATGGATGTGAAGAATTTGAGGGGATGTGCTGCATGAATTTGTCCGATCATTCAAAATCCATTCATGAAAATATGAAACAAATAGAAAGTAGTATCACCAAGTTGAAAAAAGTAACAGGGTCCTGGTGGGATGATTTCTTTAACCTTTTTGATCTCTCACCACTGTGGAAAGAAATTTTGAAAATAATATCTTACATTCTTATAGGGCTTGTAGTTCTGCTTGTTATGCCATGCATTTTCATGTGCATTCGAAAGGCCTTGAACAAAGTGGCAAAGCAGGTGTTTTTGGTTCAAACAGGGAGGGGAGATGTGGGAACTCAAAATGTCTCTCAGACATTTTTAGAGGTTCCAGGCCGTGGTCAGACGCAGTCTGGACCCCGGCAGGCAGCTGGATTTAGCTGTGATTTCGAGTTTGAACCATGGAATGAATTACCAACTTTGAAGGTGGAACAAGCAGTCACAAAGTGCTAGATAGTATAGTAAATGTAGTCACAAAGTAGAGGGAAAAAAATTTGGTAGTGTACAGGGGGGTTTTAGTGCATGTAGAGGGGGGTTTTTACTTTGTACATGGGGGTCAGAAGTTCTAAGATGGAGGAAAGTGGGCTGTTCCTGTCCTTCCTCTTTCTTCTTCCTTACCTCCACGTTCTTGGTGATGTTGGCACTCACAAATTGGTTTAGAATAGAAAAACACTTGGTAAAGTAGGTAATAGGTATTGGAGAATAATTGTAAACATGTTATATGTAATATATCTTATAAAAGATAGCAGCAGCCCTGAGCTGAGAGAGAGAAGAAGAAGACACCAGACAGTCAGGGTGTCAGGAGTGTGTGCGTCTCTGCCTGGGCTGCTGACCAAAGGGCCGCAGCCCGAGAACCTAATCTGTTAGATAACTAGCAATAAATCGTCTTGAGACCGAACAAGAAGAGGCTGCGGAGTTTTTCTTTGGGAACACGGGTTGGAGGAGAAGCTTTACCACCACATGAGACCCCAAACCAAACCCGGGGTTCTCACACATGGGTCCCACTGAGGGACACGACTGAGAAAGTGTCCCCAGGTTCCAGGAACAGCAGAACACTGGAGGCACTGGTGACAGCTGGGGACAATCAAGGGAAAGGTGTCTCTGCTGCTGAGCAAACCTGGATGTGTTTCAGGAATGCAAAGGGCCCAGGCCTGAGCCCCAGCCCCTGGCAAGGCAGATCCTGTCCCTCCCTCATTGCTCAGAGCTCTTCCCGGGATGGGCACTGGCATGTGGGGATGTGCAGTGCCAAGGGCAGGACCATGGGACGGCCCCTGCCAGGCTGCTGAGCAGGGACAAGGAGCCACTGAGGCCCCAGGGCTGCAAGGGTCACTTGTCCCCTGGTGGCCTCAGGCCCAGGGCCAGCAGCCATGGCCAAAGGGCTGCACAGGTTGGCTCTGTCAGGGCCTTGCAGCTGCTGCACATCCCTGAGCCCTCTGCAGCCCAGGCTGTCCCACGGTGTCCCTGCCCTGCGCCTCTGTCCCTGCAGGCTGTCGTCACCCCCGGCTGCCCCACCTCGCTGGCCCTTCCTTTGCTGGCAGCTCTGCCTCCTGCTGCCCCTGCCTGGCCACACAAAGCCTTGGGCTGCTCCAGGCTCCTGCTGGGGACGTGCTGCACCACAGCCCTGCCCTGGGAGGGAAATTCCTCTCCTCATGTGTCCAGTCTGTCCTTCCCCAGCTGCATTTAGGGCATAATTTCTCTCCCTGCCTGATTCCCACTATGAAGAAAAGTTCCACCATTTCCACATCCACCCTTGAAGCCCTGCCAGGCCACTCCTGATCTGTCCTCAGTCTCTTCACAACTGAGCCCAGGCACATCAGCCTCCATACATGGGTTATGTTCTTGAGGCCTGCAAAACCCAGCTCAGGAGATCTCTGGGCCCTCTCCAAGGTGTTTGCAAAGGAAAACATTCTGCTCATATCACCAGAGGCCAAGGTCAGGCAGAACTGTCTGTCCTGGCAGCTTTTGTCTGGGAGCAATCCTAGGATAGATGGAATTTTGGCGGCCAAATTCCAGTTCCTGCCATGGCCCCGGGACAAGAGGGTCAGTTCTTTTCAGCAGGAAGGAAGGCACAGAGCCCCAGTGCTTCTGAGGCAACTCAGATGCCACCACCAGAGGCCAAGGCCAGACAGAGCTGGCAGGTTTTTTTCTGGCAGATACCCTTGCATACAGGAAATTTTTTAGGGGAAGTACCAATTTTGAAGGGTTGGAATGGTCTCCATGGTTCCACAAGGCCCCACAGAGTCATGGTGGTCTCTGGGTTCCATGGAGCCCTGCGGTGTCACCATGGCCCCAAAGTGTCACAATGGACTCCATGGTTCCACCAGGTCCTCACCGTGCCACCATGGTCTCCACAGGAAGGGAACAACCCAGCCCCAGTGCTGCAGGGGCAGATGAGCCACAGCCACCAGAGGCCAAGTGTAGCCAGATCAGATAGTGCTGGCAGATTTTGTCCTTGGATATAGGGAATTTTAGAGGTGTAATGCCAGTTTCAGACCTGGCTGCCTGGAGGAGAAGGACGGTTCTTTTCCATAGGAAGACAAGCACAGAACACCGGTGTTTCAGGGGCAGATGAAAGGTGACCATCAGAGGCCAAGGGCAGCCAGACCTCTCCGTTGTGGTATTTTTTTGTCTGAAAGCAACTCTTGCATATAGGGAATTTGGGAGGTGGAACCCCAATTTCGGCCATTTCTGCATTGTTAAGAAGGACGGTTCTTTTCCATAGGAAGGAAAGCCCAGAGCCCCCGTGTTGCAGGGGCAGAAGCAGAGAGAGAAGGCTCCTGGGAGGCCGGGTCATCCAGACCTGTTTGTCCTGGCAGCTTTTGTCACTGAGAAATCCTTGGACCTAGGGAATTCTGGAGGAGGATTCCAAACTTTGGCCATGGGCATCTGGTCAAGATGGATGGTTTTTCCCATAGGAAAGAGAAGCGTGGAGCCCAGGTGTTTTGGAAGGAGATGAGAGGTGGTCACCACAGGCCAAGAGAGCCAGACCTGTCTCACCTGGCACCTTTCATCTGGGGGAAATCCTTGGATATTCAGAATTTTGAAGGTGGAATCTCAGTTCTGGCCATGGGCACCTGGGCAGGAAGAAGAGTTCTTTTCATCATAAAGGAAAGCACAAAGCCCCAGTGTTTCAATGGCAGATAAGAATCAGCTCTTTGGAGACCAAGGCCAGCCAGACTTGTCTCTCCTGGAAGGTTTCACCTGGGAGAAATCCCTGGATATAGGGAATCCTGGAGGCGGATTCCCAACTTTGGCCATGGGTGCCTGGATGTGAAAGGTGCTTTTTTCCCATAAGAAAGAAAAGCACAGGGTCCCAGTGTTTCGCAGGCAGATGAGAGATGGCCCCTGGGTGGCCAAGCCAGCCAGGTCTGTCTGTCCTGGCAGATTTCATCTGGGAACAATTTTTGCATAGAAGCAAACTAAGAAGAGGAATCCAGATTTTGGCCATGGGCACCTGGAAGAGAAGGACAGTTCTTTCCACAGGAAGGAGAGCACCGAGCCCCAGTGCTCCAGGGGCAGATGAGCAGCAGCCCTGGACATGCCAAGGTCAGCTGGACCTGTCAGGTGGCCCCCAGGTTGCCCAGCCAGCCAGGCCTTGATGCCTTGAGAGGCCACCTAGAGCAGAGGCTGGACAGTGTTACAGGAGTAAAGTGGGGATTTATTAAAAAGGCCTTCAAAGGATTCACCTGGGCAGTACAAGGGCATGGCTGAGCGTACACCCAGGATGGACGCCAGGTCACGAGTTTTCACACTTTTGTAAGATTTGGTTCATTTCCATATTGGGGTTAATTGTCCAATTACACCTTCAGGTTATGCAGCCCCACCCTCCCAGTCTGCTCTCCTCAATTCGCTGGTTGCGGTGGTGTGTTTTTCTTTCATTTAATATTAGTTTAATATCTGTTTCCCCCCCCCCAACCCCCCTTTCCCTGCCCCTTTCCCTGGAACCTTCCCTGTCATGTTAGTTCTGCCCTAAACTCCTCCCCTGCTATTCCCTTAGTGGTTACTGTTCCTACACCCCTCCTCCTGAGTTCAGTATAAAACCTCTGCCCCTTCTCTTCCCTCACCGCCCAGCCTGGCACGGCTCGGAGTGCCGCGGCGAGAAGCGCACGCCGCGCCACAACAGCTGGTGTTTTCACTTTTTGGGCCTGAAGCTGCAGCAGTGTCCTTGGATCTCGGGCAGGAAAAGGATTGTTTTGTCTGACTACACTGTAAGAGAACTTGCTGACACTCTGCATGAAGTTCAGAGTTACAGACTGATACAGCACAGAATTGGGAAAATATGGAAGCTAAAACTTAAGGCATCAGCCTGTCCCATGTTCCCTTGTTTCCATGGGGACACACTGTCACAATGGCTCCTCAGCGACACTCTGGGCTCCACAGTGTCACCCTGGGCCCTTGGATCCATGGGAGCTTCCCAATGGTCCCCTCTGATTCCACGAGGTCCCGACAGTGTCACAACTGACCCATGGCTCCATGAGGGTCCCCAATGTCACCAGGGTGTCCTTGGACCTGCCTTGTCACAACTGACCCATGGCTCCATGAGGCTCCATGAGGTTCCCCAGTGTCACCAGGGTGTCTCTGGACCTGCCTTGTCCCAACTGACCCATGGCTTCATGATGCTCCATGAGGTTCCCCAGTGTCACCGTGGTCGCTTTCAGAGGCTGGATGAGATCAATATCCCCAGTCACCTTGGGCTGAGCTGTCAATCAGTCACTCTGCTGGGACAGCGCTCACCCAGCTCTGAACACCTGAGATATCAGAAGTCCCAGCTGGGGGGAGGCCCACGAAGGCCCAGGGGCTTAAAACCAAGGAGCACAAGGTCAGCCCCTGGTATGGACTCTGCCTTCTCCTGGGGTTTGTGTCTCGCCCACACTGGAGCCCCAGGAGCTGGGAGCCACATGTGTGTCTTTCTGTGGAGCTTCTCTCTTCCTGCCTCTCTCTCTCTTTCCTCTCCTTCTAATGCTCTTTATATGGAACATTTGTGGGTACCTGAGCAACTTCAGTGTTTAGGGCTTTCCAGGCTAAATGGGCTGACAGAATGAAGTTACAGCTGTGACAAGTGATTTAAATTGGATTGGATTTGTATTAAATGCTTTTCCAAAGTTCCTTGTTCTTTTGTACTTTGCCAGTAAAATTTTGGGGGTCCCGAATTGGCGCTGAGGGGCACTTGGGGGTCCCGGAGGGTCTGGGGGACACTGATGGGACAGATGGGGGCGGTACCGAGGGTCTGTGGAGCGCGGGGCATGACGGGCGTTGTAGTCCCGGCTTTAATGGGGCTCTAAGGGGCCGCAGAGCATGATGGGAGTTGTAGGCAAAAGAAAAGATGGCGCAGACCCCAGGCCCCGCCCACAACGCCATGATACCTGGCGCTGATTGGTTGGACCCGTGATGGGCGGGAGCCCTGACCAATGGGAGGCAGCGGGGGCGGGAACAGCCCATTCAACCCCTCCAGTCCCTCCCAGCACAGCCCAGTTCATCTGCAGTACAGCCCAGTACAGCCCCAGTGCCCCTCCAGTCCCTCCCAGTACAGCCCAGTTCATCCCCAGTACAGCCCAGTACAGCCCCAGTGCCCCTCCAGTCCCTCCCAGCACAGCCCAGTCCCTCCCAATACACCTGAGTTCATTCCCAGGCCCTCCCAGTCCCCCCCAGTGCCATCCATATCCCGCTCCAGTGTCCCCCAGCCTTCCCCACAGCGTTCCTGCCCATTGCAGGGCAGCGGTGCAGACGGAATGTCCTGCGGCCCAAACCTCCTGCTCCTGCCACACAGCGCCAGCCTTCTCCCCTCCTCCTCTCCCAGCACGGCACAAATTGCAGCTCGGAGGAGGCTTCCCCAGAGAGGGCTCCGGCTCCTGTCTCAGCCCGAGTGTCCCTGCAGAGGAACAGGGCATCCTTCAGGCACTTCCACAAGCTCAGGGTTCCCATTTCATGGCGAATCTGGGATGCCGGGGGAGAACGCCGGGGCATGGCCGGCCCGGGGCGCTCGGGCGGCGCTCGGGGCCGCTCCTGGCCCGGGCCGAGCGCTGACAGCCGCATCCCGCCCGCAGGGAAGGCGCAGGAGGCCCGGCAGGAGCGGCCCCGGCGGGTTCGCTGCTGGGCAGCGGCGGCTGCGGCGGCGGCTGCGCGGCCACGCGGCTCTCGGACGGCGCCCGGGGAGCGGCGGGGCCGGCGGCGGGCACGGAGGAGGGGAAGGAGGAGGAGGAGGGAGAGAAGGAGAAGGAGGAGAAGGATGGAGCTGTGCGGGGCAGGCGGCGAGCTCAGCCCGCTGCTGCCCTCGGCTCGCAGGTGGCCATCAAAAGGGTGCCAGGGAACCGCGTCCGGCACCGGGGCGAGCTGGTGATGAGCCGGGCCAGCGGCAGAAGCCGGGCCGTGCCGGGCGGGGCTGAGCCAGGGCCCGGCAGGGTGGGAGCTGCCAGGACGCCTGGAGGGAGAGCGGGCGTGGGGCCAGCGCAGGGCGCAGAGCATCCCGGGCTGGCCGAGGGGTTCCCGACCCCCGGCACGGCATCAGCCCCACTGACGGCATCGTGCTCCTCCCGCAGCCCCACGGCACCAGCGCAGCCCTGGAGATCGCGCTGCTGGACAAGGTCTCCTCTGGCTGTGCTGGTGTCATTCAGCTCCTGGAGTGGCTTCAGCTCCCCGACAGCTTTGTGCTGGTGCTGGAGCATCCGGAGCGCTGCCAGGACCTGTCGGGTTTCCTGGCGGAGCGGGGGTTCCTGCCGGAGGAGGAGGCGCGGGGGCTGCTCCTCCAGGTGCTGGAGGCTGCAGCATCCCCCTGATGAACTGTGTCTGTGTTCCACAGGAACCCTGTCCTACAGCCCACCAGAGGTGATCCACCAGCAATGCTACCACGGCGAGGCAGCAACGATCTGGTCCATGGGCCTCCTGCTGCACCACCTGGTCAGGGGGATGCTCCTGTTCAGGAGGGGCCAGGAGATATCTGGGGGCAGATCTTGTTCCCAGGATGGCTCTCTCAAGGTGGATCCTCATCTCTGGCCTCAGGGGCAATACCAGGGCTGGGAGACAGCAGCAACTTGTGGGCGTCCTGCTCTGGCAGCTGCTGAGGAGGTGGCACATGTCCTGCTCTCCTGCTCTCCTCCAAACAGAGAATCCATGGGGAAGTTTAGGCCCACCTCTGGGCACACCCAGCATGGCCTGGGGACAGGAGCAGGGGGCAACTTCTGCAGCTGACTGGTGATTCCTGGTTTCTCTCCCCAGAGTGCCAGGATGTCATTAAGAGGTGTTTGTCCATGCAGCCCTTGGATAGGCCATCCTTAGGAGAGATTTTCCGTGATCCTTGGGTGCAGGGTGTTCCTCTGCCCTAGAAGATGGGAGAGATCCAAGTGCACAGTTGGATCCAGGGGCCTGGCAGGTAACAGCTCCACACATCGCTTGGCAAGCAATGGCAAAGCCAACCAGACAGGTTTTGTCCTGCCTGTAGCTCTGAGCAGGGGTCAGCAGAAGGGAACACGCAGCTCATGGGCTGGAGCTGAGCTGGAGACCTGGTGTGGAAAGCACTGCGGGCCACCATCCCCCTGGTTTTGCTTGCCATGGTTTGTGGATGGCTGGGGCCCTGGGCAGAGCCCTGACAGCCTGGTCTGGCCCAGGGAAGGAGAAGGAGCCCCTGGAGAAGCTGTCCCAGGTGGGGCTGCTGCTGCTGGGGACAGTGAGGATGATGTCAAGGATGACAACCTCTTGCTCCACCTGACCACCGGCAGGCTGAAGATGGTGGACTTTGATTCTGACACCTTCTCCAAAGCCAGGCTCCACAGGGAGTTTGCAGATGAGTCCACACACAGGGGAATGCTCCCAGATTTGGGCATTGCACAGCCTGGCCGGGAACCAAAGGTTCCCCCTTTGCTGGGGCGGATGCAGCTGATCCTTCAGTCAGCTGCCAGGCTGCTTTTGGAAGGGCTGGGGACATGGGCTGGGGTGGGTACGAAATGGGAGTGGGCTCCTGGCCCTGCCAACAGCCCCCAGCACCCCCCGTGCCGCGGGCTGGGGCTGGGCTGGGGCAGCCAGCCCGACACAAACAAACCCCCATGGTGGGAGCAGAGGTGGGACTCCAGACCCTGTGCAGGGGCTGCTTTGCTTTGCAGGCAAGGAAGGGCTTGGGCTGCTCCACTGCCCTTGTTTGCTTTGGGATCACCATGGGGGCAGTGCAGGGGAAGGGAGAAAGCCTGGGATTCCCTCACCCATGGTAGGTTTTTCCCTGGCACGCAGGGGTTGGGCCTTCCTTAGGGCCCTGACAGAGATAAGATTTTTGACCTTTTTTCTTGTTCCCCTTTTTCTCTGTAATCTATTTTCAATAATTTGATGTTTGTTTTTCTAGAGGAAGCATTCCAGGTGGAGATCCGGTCTGGATAAGGACGTGCTTGGGAGCAGCTGCAGCGTGGATGGGCCGTGCCCTTGGAGAAGGCTGAGGGCATCGTTTGGGACCAGCTTTTCTTCCAGCGGGGGATGGCGTGAGGTGGGTCCTGTCTGCTGGGGATGGTGGGGTCAGAGCTCTGGGGAGATGGCAGCGAGCACAGGAGCGTCCTGCTCTGGGCAGCTGCTGAGGGCTGGAGGTGCCGTGGCTGGCTGCAGGCTGGGCACATGTCCTGCCCTCCTGCTCTGCTCCCAAAGGCAGCAGTGATGGGCAGCTCTGGGCACAGCTCTGGCACGGCCAGCATGGCCTGGGCACCGCGGGCGGCTGGGACAAGGGGACAGGAGCCTTCAGCTGACGGGGCTTTCTGGTTTCTCTCCTTGCAGCCGGGCTCTGCGGGTGCTGAGGCTGCTCCGGGCTCTGCCAGGGCCCTGCTGGAGCTCAGCACGGGGCTGCAATCAGCCAAAGGAGAAATGGGGTGACCTGCAGCACAGACTGGCTTGAGCATTTCAGCAACACAGCTCAAGAAAACATGCAGCCACCCAAAAAATAAACTTGTTCAATAACTTCTGAAATGAAATCAATCTGGGATGACCCCAAATGACTTTTTGCAGCTTGCTCAAGCAGTAGCTCAGCCCTTCTCTGAACTGTTCTCTCTTCTCCCTGCCTTTTACTTCCCAACTGCTCCCTCTTTTCCCGCAGTGAGTTCCCAGCCCATTCCAGTCTCCATCACACTGTTGCGTTCCTTGCTGCCCCTCACCATGAGGAAGGCCGAGCCCCAGGCTAAGGGACTCATCCTGTCACTGGCTGAGGAGCAGCAATGTCTCAGAGGTCCGGTGGGATTTTAGTGTCATTCAGAGCTGCTCTCCAGCCCCCAGCTCTCCTCACTGCTGAGTTCCCGCTCCCTTTTCCTCATCCTTGCAGCAGGATGAGCTCTGTGAATCCCCTGGAGCCTCCCCACTCTTCCCAGCCCACGCACCCACCTCAGTTAGGCTGAAGCTGCAGCTTCTCTGTCTCCTCTGGCACACCAGTGCAGTCCCCTGTGCAGGGAGCCCCAGCCCCAGAGCACAGCACTCAGCAGTGCAGTCGGCGCTGGAGCAGCTGCCCTACAGCCCTGCCTTGGCTCTTTGTGGCAGGGAATGCTCCCTGTTTGCAGCTGTCCCTGCAGGATGGCCCCAGGGCAGAGCCCAGCCGGGCTCCCACTGCAGCCCCTGAAGCTTGGGGCAGACAGTGGTCCCAGAGCTGAGGTTCCCGGGGAGCTCCCGGAGCTGTGCCTTGCACTCTGTTGCCATGTCACCATGCAGGCTGGCTTGTACGGGGTGAATGTACCAGCCCTGCTTTGACTGACAGGGGCCGGGCCCATCACATCTCTCCCAAGGCTGCAGGCATTGCCCAGGCCAGAATCTGAAGGGGCACAGAGATCAGACCAGTGAAATCATCCAGACTGGGTTTTCAGAGGCCCTTTATAAAGAAGGGCTTGAGAATAAACTCAATGTTCTTTTTGCCACACGAACATCGGGATGAGTGGTCTCTTTGGCTCCAACCCACTTTCCTCCCCGAGCCAACGTCACCCACTCCCTCACACGTCCCCCCCGTGCCTTCCCACTGCCTTGTCCTGTCAGGGCTCCCACAGCCCCTCATCCCTTTGTGGCCCCATCCCCTCAGGGTCTCCCCAGTCCGGCCAGCCTGCCCGGCAGCAGCGCCGCAGCCCCACAGGAGCTCCAGAGAAGCCCCACCAAGAGGCACCTGGGAGCCCTCAGCAATCCAGCCAGCAACACACGGGCAGGAGGACACGGATGGCGCTTCCTGCCTGGGACAGGGCTTGTGGCCATCTCCAGGCACCGCTCTCACAGAGATCCCCACAGCTCCAGCCCCTGCCCATCTGCTCTGTGGGCAGCACAAAGGCTTCAGCAGAACCACCAAAGGCCAAGGGGCTTCTGGCCATTTTCCCTGCAACCCTGCAAGCCTTGGCAGCTTGCTGAGCCCAGGAACCCTTTTCTCCCTCTTCCCCTAGGCCCTGCAGAGCCTGGGCAGCCAAAGAAAGATCCTGGGAGTCTGTCTATTACAACACATCCTATATTTCTACGCTAAAGAAAAACAAAAATAAAGAAAAGAACAATCTTAAATAAATGAAACATTCCTGCTGGCTCGGGTGGCCCCAGCAGAGGGAGCCTCTGGAATCAGCTCTCTGCAGAGCTCCAGCAGCGCAGCCAGCCGAGCCCCGACAGACGAGGCCGTCTCCTCCATGCCCTGCGGAGCCGATCACGCAGGTTGTCAAAGATGGAATATGGAGCTCTCTCTGCTTCCTGGAGGATGTACGATGTTTGAACTGCCAGGCTTGCATCGGCAACGCTGATGTCATTTTCCATGCCTTCAAGGGCTGAAAGAGAGAGGAACAGAGCCATGGTCAGTTCCCACATCTGAGGGGACCCGAGGGGACTCTGTGCCAGGGCCATCCCAGCCGGCTCTGGCCATGGCCAGCAGGGAGCAGGGACCAGCTGGATCAGCCCGAAGCTGCTGGCCATGAATCCCCCAGGTGCCCTGAAAGCTCTGTGTGCTCTGCCCACGCCGGCCCTGGTCTGCACAGGGAGCAGAGCCCTCCGCAGCCGGGGCAGGGCTCGCAGCTCCCCCGGCAGCCCCCGCTGGCAGCCCGCTGCCCTCACTCACCCTCAGAGAGGAGCTGGAGCTCTTCCTTCCTCCCCCTCAGGTGCCGCCCGGCCGTCCCTGGGAACACAGAGCCTGTCAGGCCCAGGGCACAGCTCCCTGCCAGCGGCGCCGCCAGCCCTGTGCCCACACGCCCTCCTGGCCCGGCTCGTGGCTCACCCATGAACCTGACGGCCGCCTCTCGCAGGGGCTCCTGTGGGCTCTGCAGGTAGGGCAGGGCCCGGCGCAGGTGCTCGGCCACGCTGCTGCTGTCCTCTGCCAGCTGGAGAGAGCGGCAGGAGGGAAGGGTTGGCCCCGCAGCCCCCCGGGCCGGGGCTCCATGGGCACCCGGCTGGGGCCGCAGGAGCCTGGAGCAGAGCCCGCGCGGCCTCGGGCTGCAGCAGCGGGCAGGGGCACAGCTGCCAGCCCGCACACCGAGCACCGCGCTCAGGGGCTGCTCCAGGCTGGGGCTGCGGCTTCCCGGCCCTCCTTACCAGGCACTCGGGGAACTGCCACAGCTTCTGGTTCTTCACCAGCTGTTCAAGATCCCTCCTCTTGAGGAACTCGGCTGCAGCAAGCAGCGTTTCCTGAGAAGCCTGGAGAACAGCAGAGACATGGAGATGACCCCACAGCCCAGGGCGCAGGACCCCGTCCCTGTGCCAAGGCCAGCAGGAGCTGCAGCCTGCGAGGCGCCAGGGCAGGGCCAGCGCAGCCCCTGCCAGGGGCCAGCGGCAGCTGCCGAGTCCTCACCTCTGCCACTCGCTGGTTCTCATCGTGGCAGTGGAAGAAGAGTGGCACCAGGCTCTGGCGCACGTGTGCATTCAGGACCTTTCTCTCCTCTTCCGGAAAAAAATCCAGCATCTCTCGGAAGACAAACAGGGAGCACAACTGCACCTCGCTGTCCTCCTGTAGGAAAGGAAGGAAGAAAGACCTCAGCGTCAGCTGCTTCAGGCCCACCTGGGCACAGCCTGTGAGTGCACAGGGCACAAAGTGTGCGGGCAGCACCCGCTGGCCGTGGCTGGAGGCTCAGAGCCTTACGTTGTCAAAGAGTGGCAGGAGCGCCTCAGCCAGCTGCAGGGCGAGGGTGCTGGTTACTGGGGCACCATTGCACAGGAACAAACCCCTGAGGAGAACCGTGGTCATCCTGAGCATGACGCTGTCATCTTCCTGCAGGAGCTCCACAAGCCTTTCATGCAGGCTCCACATCCTTATGGCCATCTACTTGTGGAACACAAGTGTGTGAAACACCATCCTGCTGCCACAGGGCCCAGGGGCCAAAGGCCTGTGCCAAAGCCCTGGGGCAGCTGCAGGAGGAGGCAGGAGAGCTGGCAGCAGCTGCCCCAGTGCCCCAAGGCCAGCCAAGCCCCAGGGACTGCCTTCCCCAGCCCCACGCTGGCAGCACGGCTTCAGCCCCTGCGCTCTTCTCACCGAGACACTGGTGGTGCCGAGCGCCACGAGGCCTCGGAGTGCCAAGCGACGCCTCCCCCTGCACTCGCTCTGCAGGTGCTTGGACAGGAACTGCAGGACGATGTCACGGCACTCACTCAAGTTCAGGTGCTCCAGGATCTGAAAGGCACAGGCCGGTGATGGGGAGCGGCCGGCGGGAGCCCAGAACCGCCCAGGGCCGGGCCCAGGCAGCAGCACAGGGCGCGGGCTCCGTCCCAGGCACTGCGGCCAAGAGAGGGCAGAGAGCCGGGAGGCAGCTCAGCGAGGCAGCGCCGGCCTTCAGGCTCACCTCCACAAGGAACGCCAGGGTGGCCAAATCCCGGCACGGCGTGTCCTTGCTGAGCAGCCCGAGCAGGTGGAATGCAATCCCGGAACACGCGGCTTCGGATGCGCGGTGCATTTCTCTGACAGGAGGAAACACGAGTCAAAGCCCTCAGCCAGTGGAGGCAAACCTCTCCCAGGACTGCCTCACAGAGGTCTGGCCTTTCTCCACCACCCTGCAAGGGGCAGCTGAGCCCTCTGGGAGGTTGCTGCTCTTGGGCACGCTCCTCTCCCAGCCTTTTGCAGCCTCCTTGGCCGTCCCTTGGTGACAAGGCCTTCTGGCCCACGGCCACGGGGACTGTGTGGGGCACCTCGGGCACAGGGCACACATGCCGGGGACAGCTGGGGAGCAGGGTGTCTCACCTGGCCAGCACGCCCACAGCACAGTGGTGGGTGTCAGCACAGAGCAGTGTGTCCCAGCCACGCTTGTCTTCCATGGCCACCACCACATCCTCATAGTGAAGTTGGCAGAGCAGGGCCTTGAGGGTCTGCTCTGCAAAGCTGTGCACAGAGCAAAGCTGAGGTTACACTGGGAGCACTGGCCCCTGCCCTGGGCACATGGCAGGGACAGGAGGACTGGCATGGAGCACCTGCTGGGGCTGGTGGCAAGGCCGTGTTGCTGCTGGCATCCCTTCCAGAAGGTATTGACCTCCTCTGGCACATCCAGAGTGCTGAAGAGCACTTGGAAGAGCAGATGCACAAAGAGGCCGGGGAAATGCACGGTGACTACATGTGGCACACAGGGCAGCTGGAGGATCTTCCACATCACCACGGTTGCCTGCAAAGGATAAAGCCCCCTGAGACAGCGCTCAGTGCCGAGGTGTCTGTGTGGCAGGGCCCGAGCACGGGAGGGAGATGCCCGGAGAGACACAGGGGGAGCACCGGGCCTGGTGGCCCTGGAGCTGCCCCGAGGCCAGGTTTCAGCCCAGCACCTGAGGCAGGGAGACGCCGTGGGGGAGGGAGGATGGAGAGCTGCTGGAGAGGTGGCCTTGGGGCCAGCAAAGGCAGAAACTCACAGCCAGGGCAAGGACAGCCATGTGGTCCCCATCGGAGGTGCACGTGCTGTGCTCTGGCCAGCTCCCCAGCACATCGAGGAGCACGAGCATGGCCGGCTCTGCAGTCCTCAGCGAGCATATGATGTTATTCCACATGGCCAGAGCAGCTCTGTGGGGTCAGAACTCTGTCTCAGAGGAGTCTGGGACACAGCAGCGTGGCCTGGGCGGCAGCGGGGAGCTGAGCTGCTCTGCCAGCCCTGCCTCTGCTCACTGCCCCTCACTGGCAGCACGCAGGCAGCCCAGCCCTGTGGGCACTGGCCCCTGAGGGGCAGGGGGAAAGCATGGCAGCACGCTGGGGGGCTGGCAGGGGCCAGGGCTGGCAAAGGGAGCAGCCAGAGGGCCCTGGAATTCTCTGTGTCAGACACCTGGGACAGGCTGCACAGGGGGAAGGGCTGCTGAGCCCCGAGCCCTCTGGGCAGGTGGGCCCCGTACCTGTCACACAATGGGGCCACACGCAGGAGAGCCATCACCACGTCAGAGGGCTGTGCCTCTGTCAGATCCAGAAGGGGCCTGTACAGATTGTATTCAGGAAACTCATTGGCCACGAGCCACTGGTGGATGTACCTCACCATGGCGGGCACCTGGAGAAGGAAGGGGAGACTTGGAAAGCTGCTGGAGGAAGGAATGTGCCCAGCTGCCCCAGAGAAGTGCTTCCCTTGCCACCACACTGCCATGGCCTCAAAGGCTCCCAGGGAGCAGCAGGTGTGGCTTGGGAGGCCAAGCAATTGCTGGGAGAAGAATAGCCAGGCCACAGGCTGCTTACTTGCTTTGGGCTGGAAGGACCCTCCTCCACAAGCATATCCAGCAGGGCAGCGCTGGTCTTGGTTTTGAAGATGGGAGAGGAGACTCTGAACACGGTGCCCATGGCGCTGCTCTCTTCCTCCCGAATCCTCTTCATGAATTTGCAAACCATCTGCAGCAGAAGGGCAAGAAGCCCGGGATACTGCATGGAGTGCTCCGAGCACAGTGCTGGGCTGAGCAGTGCCAGCAGGCCCAGCCCAGGTGGGGATGGCTGCAGGTACCTGTACTGTTCTGCGGAAGCGGCCACGGGTGCGTTCCTGCTCTCGTGTGCGCTGCACGGCTGCACCTGGCAAAGAGCGAGCGCAGCCCGAGCTGAGGGGCTGCGGGAGAGGCCGGAGAACACAGCCCAGCCCTGCGCTGCCCAGGCAGGGACAGCCCCGCGACGGCCCAGGGCACGGAGCACGGCTGTGGGATGTCTGCCCGGCCCCTATTCCAACCTGTCCATGGGCATGGCCCCAGGGGATGGGATGGGATGGGATGGGATGGGATGGGATGGGATGGCATGGCATGGCATGGCATGGCATGGCATGGCATGGCATGGCATGGGGCCAAGCTGGCTGCAGGCACCAGCCCTGTGGCCCAGCTCTGCCACTCACCCTTCTGCCGTGGCTGGAACTGCTCCAGCTCTTCAGGCTGCTGTGCTGGGGCAGCTCCAGGGCCTTCTTTCTCCTCCTTCCCCCAGGCCAGCTTGGGCACGCTCGCAGGTCTGAGCTCTATGACACTGCCTGGATTCATGGCTGCTTGCAGAAGGTGAAAAGGAAAAGGTCCGAGTCAGCAAGTGCTGCAGTCGTGCCTTGAGGGCACCTGCAAGAGTGAAGTCTTGGCAAGGCTACAGGACAGCAAGTCCTGCACTCTGGTCCTGGGGGCTCCAGCCACAAGGACAGGAGGCTCCTGTCAAGGGCAGTGAAAAGCAAATGCCACAGTCTGCCCTCGAGGGCAGCTGCAGAAGAGATGCCTCGGGAAGGCCAGGGGTCACCAAGTGCTCTGGTCTGGCCACGAGCTCACCTGCAGGAGTAATACCTCGGGAAAGCTCTGGGTCAGCAAGGAACGAGTGGCTGTGCGAGGGCTCCTCACAGCACCGCTCTCTCGCGTCCTCTCTCGTCGTGTGCACCGAGCACTGTGGAGTGTAACTGTAACTTGTAACTGCCAACACCTCTGCCAGAGCGTGTCACCAAGGGCCCTTGGAATCCCTGTCCCGTTCCATTCCACGGTGACCATGCTGCACCGTGTCACCAAGGGCCCTTGGATCCCCTGTCCCGTTCCATTCCACGGTGACCATGCTGCACCGTGTCACCAAGGGCCCTTGGAATCCCTGTCCCGTTCCATTCCACGGTGACCATGCTGCACCGTGTCACCAAGGGCCCTTGCACGCACTGCCACCTGCCCTGGGGCCACCCCCAGCCCCCCAGAGTGGCCCAGGGTGGAAGGAATGCCTTGCCCCGGGTGTGTCAGACAGCCCAACAGGATCTTTAGGAAGGGCTCAGCCCATCAGCAAACGCTGCCCTGCTCTGCGGGCTCAGAGCAGCAGGAGCCCCCGCAGCTGCCGACGCAGCCGCGGCGGGAAGGGCACGGGGCCTCCACAGAAGCTGGCACGGCCTCCTCGGGACACGTCCCACATGGTGGCCATCCTGAGCACGGCCGTGGGACACAGACCAGGAACGTGTGGGCCAGGGCAGGAATGCTGCTCTGAGCCCTGGGGCCCGGGCAGCGCTGACAGCAGCAGGTGAGGCACAGTCCCCGCCCAAGCAGAGTTCCCCCGAGCCCTGGCAGCACCGGTGCCCATCTCCTGCCCAGAAACCTGTGCCCCAAAAGGGCTTCTCTGCCAGAGGGCAGCCAAAGCTGGTGTGCACTGGGGGCTGTGCTCCGTCCTACAGGGGCTGTTGGTAGCAGCACTTGGAGCAACTGGGGGCAACATTTGGTGCGTGTCAGATGTTTTTGCTCCTTCCCAGAATGATTTTTTCATGGAGGGGATTAGCAGCAGCACAGAAACACCAACAGCTACTGAACTTCACAGGACAAAGAGACTCCACCGAAACACTGCCATGTTTCCTTGTGCTTTTGCGTCTTTCTTGCACTCTGAAAGAAAAAGAATTGGCCCAAGCCCTGCTATTCAAATCTCCAGCTGCTGTGTGTCTTCCTGTGGCAGCTCACTGCAAACACAACTGGCTGCCTGCTCAGCTGGGCAATGGACGGCCACAAACAGGGAGGGCCCTGGTGAACATCTCTTTGGTCTCGTGGGGCAGCGAGGGCACAGGAGACAAAGACTGCTCCTCCCGAGTTCATGGGGCAACAGAGAGATTTTATTTCCCAAGCCCCCCCTTACACAGGGCATTTGAAAGACCAGGCCTGGAAGCTCTCATTGGTTTGAGCTCCACGCCCCTTCAGGTTCTGGCCGTGAGGTGCCTGCAGTTTTGGGAGATATTTGATTGGTCAAGACCCCTGTCAATCATGGTAACACCTCACCCTTCTTTTCTTTATAAAATTCTGTTTATTGTTCTCTGTCACCCATCTGCAAGGGCCCTTTGCAAACATGGGGACAGAGGACAGCGTGCATCTAATTTACACTGGAGCTGCAGCATTCCCCTCCAGGAACTGTTAGGGGAGAACTCAGGCCACAGGCATAACGCTTCTTGGTTACAAATTGAACTTATCTCTAAAAGCAGAAAGCTATTTAACCCTGAGCCCATTTAACACTTGGAGAAAAACCCAATTTTAAAAAACAACCTTTAAGCACTTGATCCCTTGGGGAAAAACCAAACTTCCAGAAAACAATCTGTAAACAGAAAAACTGTTTGCAAACTTGAGAAATAATTTGTAAACAAATCAAATCCATCTATGAACTGTCCATGAGGCAGGTGATCATTTGTAATGCTGTCTGTGGTTTCCAGTGTCCATATTTTAGGCAGCTGTATTGTACTGTTGTAGGATTTATTGTAAAACATGAGAACAGACTCAGAGGGGAGGAGGGTATACCCTCAATTCAACCCCTTTCCCCTTTTTTCTTTGTATAAAAATAATAATAGGAACAGAACATGGACTTTGAATACTATTAACTTATGCAACGTTTCATCCACATTTACTGAAAATATTTGTCTTTATCAGCCAGGTTCAGGGTGAAGAACTTGATTGGGAGATGTTTTGATCAGGGCAAGGAACTTGGTTGGGAGACATTTTCTGTATTTATATTTTATCTAGTGCAAACCATATACTTTTTTCCCTTTGTTAGAAGTTAGAAATTTTGTTATTGACTTTAATAGCTGACTTTTCACTTTTAAAATTATGACAAGTGGCAGAATGTCAGTGAAAATCTCTGCAACTGCAATTTGCTTATGATAAATCGATGTTCTATGTGTACCTCAGTGGATATTCTTTGAATCATACCAGTTTATCTTAAAGCAATGCAAGAATAATTACTCGAATATTAAGAAAAGACATGTTAATGCACATACTAGGACTTCTTTAGGACAATGATTTACTAAAATATGAATATCAATCTAATATCGATATCCAACTGAGATGGACAAAAACACTCTAAGAGTTTAAAGTTAGAAAGTGTATGTTTATTGAGACAGCCAGGCAGTACCTGGGATAATTCCCTAATGCACACTGCAAAAATCACAGGTGTTACAAACCTTTTATATTTACAGAAGTCTTGAATACACAAAATATGAATGCATATTCATATCCCTGTCACTTCCTCTGATCCGCTTCACATGCTAATTGGCAAAAAGGCAATTAAGCATGTGTAGTTCTGTTCCCTGAAATGAGTCAGGGGTCCTTTTTGGGGAGGGGTCTCCAAAATGAGGAAGTAAAATAAGTCTTCCTCGTTCTGGCCTTTCTGCCTTTCCCATGCACACGTGACAAATGAATCCTTGCCGTTTTCCTGTGCTTAATGGATCCCTAAAGTATGGGAAGTCTGCAACTGTTTTTGTGTCCCTGAAATCTGTTGATCACATTCTGTTTCACATGATAAGCACAGCTACCCAAGCATAAAGCTGGCAAGCAATGAGTTAATAGATCCTGGATATCTTATCTAAGATCCAGCTACTGTTAACTATGAACAAAGCCGATTTATCTACTTCCGATAAGTCAGCAACATCTAATTTAACTATCATCTTAACTTTCCTAAAATTCTTAATTCTTCAAAATTAATGTCTCACCGGGATTGGGGACAGGGAATGGGAATGGGGACAGGGAATGGGAATGGGGACAGGGAATGGGGAATGGGAATGGAGACAGGGACTGGGAGTGGTGACAGAGACAGGGAATGGGGACAGGGACCAGGAATGGGGACAGGGAATAGGACTGGGAATGGGGACAGGGACAGGGAATACGGTACAAGGATAAAGAATGGGGTCCGGATTGGGATGGGAGCAGGATGGGAACGGGACAGGGAGGACACGGGAACAGGCAGGGGCCAGGGGAGTATGGAAGGGGAGTAAGGAATGGGGCAGCTTCTGCAGGGGATGAGGCGTTGGGATGGGGCACATGGGGACAGTTCCAGGGCAGGGGATCCTTGACCAGCTGCCCAGAACCTCCACCAGGGTCTCCCAGGGCAACTGGAGCCGCTCAGCCTGGGGTGCCCAAAGCCCTGAGAAACTCCCAGGTCCCTCCCAGGAACCCCCAAGTCCCTCAAACCCAGCATCCCCCACATCCCCTGCAAGACCCCCCCATGTCCCCATCCTTGTCTTAGCTCAACATCTTTATTTTTACCTGCTTTTAAGAGTTTTGAAAGGGCAAAGAGAAATGAAAAGAAAATCCAGGCCACGGGGAGCCAGGAGGATGTGGATCCCCCCAGCCGGGTGTCTTCCCAACATGGATCAGCAGCACCACGGGTCACTGGGGCTCTGCCCACCGGGGCTCACTGGGGATCATCCAGCACGGATCCTCCCGTGGGGGATGGAGCTGGAGCAGCGCACGGAGCTCTTCCCACACTGGGGCACTCGCAGGGCTGCCCTTCGTGGTGCCTCTGCTGGTTTGGGGTCAAGGCTGAGCTGTGTAATGAGCTCTTCCTACACTGGGGACATTCATAGGGCCTGGAACTTCACCAGAAAGAGGGTTGGGATGTGCCCTGGTGCCTGGGACATCACCAGGAGCGAGGCTGGGATGTGCCCTGGTGCCTGGGACATCACCAGGAAGAGGGCTGGGATGTGTCCTGGTGCCTGGGACATCACCAGGAGCGGGGCTGGGATGTGCTCTGGTGCCTGGGACATCACCAGGAGCAGGGCTGGGATGTGCCCTGGTGCCTGGGACATCACCAGGAGCGGGGCTGGGATGTGCCCTGGTGCCTGGGACATCACCAGGAGCGGGGCTGGCTCTGATCCTCTCCGGTGCCTGGGACATGACAAGGGGCGGTGCTGGCTGGGGTTTGTTTGGTGCCTGTGCAATCCCAAGGGCAGTGTCACAGCGGGGCAGCTCTCAGTGTCCCCAGCAGGTCACAGTGTCCAGGGCAGCCCGTGCCAGCGGTCACTGTGCACACGGGGCAGGCTGGGCTGGACAGGGGACGGGGCAGAAACGCTGCCCCAGGACTGGGGTATCCCCCTGCCTCTGGGGCCCAGCCCCTGCTGGGAGCGCCTTGGGCAGGGCACGGGGCTGCTGCTGGGCCAGGGGACAGGCCGTGCACCCTGTCCCCTGCTGCTGGGCCAGGGGGACAGGCCGTGCCCCCTGTCCCCTGCTGCTGGGCCAGGGGGACAGGCCGTGCCCCCCGTCTCCTGCTGGTGGGCCAGGGGTGTTATGGACAAATTCAACTGGGGAGGCTAATTATAGATAAATCAATTACCAAGAATTTATTAAGCAAGTGGTATTAAGCAAAAGAACAGCGCTGGGTGGCCAGGGAGCCTCTCTTCCGCCACGGCGCACCTTCCCCCTTTTACCTTTTTGTTTTTATAGTCCCTTTTTATTTCCGGTTGATGTATTTTCTCTCTGTGCACTCTGTGCCGGTACAATTGGTTCCTGGGGGGTCTTTTTTTCTGCCCTTGGTGGTCATAGGAATGAAGGCTCCTCATCTTCCTTGCAGATTGTCCTTGGCCTAAAAGTTAACTTGTATATAATTAGTTACACAGTCTTCTATGCTAGTTGTATTCCCTACTCAGTTCAAATTCTTATCTTCTTTATCGCTTGTTTTGATGAACAAAGACATTTTTATTAATTACAATTCCCCCTTTTTCTCTTTACCAATTTGTTCATTAAAACGCTTTAACTCTTGGTAGCTTAAGACCAGGATTTCATCTACTTCTAAGTCCCTGGGCAATGTTTCCTACATATCTCTAATAAGTGTTAGATGAGCTGCCTCTAATCTTCTGTTTACAATGTAGATGATTTTATTAAAAATGTAAGGTCTGAAAGTTAAACTTAGTAACAATAATGTTACGGGACCTGCAATCTCCCTTATACAGAATTTCTCCTTGAGTGCCATACCCCGGAATTTTACACCCCTCAGGGTACCATGAGGTCTTTAAAAATTTATCTGGATGGGTGACAGCCTGGGCGGTTGCTATGGCTTCACAGCCCCAATACCCACACAGATATTCCCCAGGATAATGACAATATCCCCTCCAAGGATTGGAACTAGGACACCAATAGGTAGCCCGGAGTTCAGGTTTACTCCATCCCCACATAGAGTTTATCAAGTCTTTGTTAGTAACAAAAAAATGGGAGCTACAGTGGTGGCATTATGCTTAACAACTTTCCCTTGGTCTGTTTTGGTCAGAGTCCAATTAAATGGCTGGTGTGCATAGTCCCCTTGACCAGGCCAGGTACAACATATAACTAATATGCACAGAATTTGCCAGCAAGGGTGGAGTCCAAACAGCCCCAGGATTTGATTATCATTATCTCCCCATTCCCAGTGTTTGTTTTGACCTGTTATTGCCAGGCTCACCTTTACCCTTGGGAGATCAGTACCCTTGAGGCAGTTCTTGAAATACTTTGAATTATCCCAGTCTGAGGGCTCTTTCCTCCATCGCTTCTCATCCCTCTGCCTCGCTCGCCGACTCGGTTGCTCCAAGCCGTGAGGCGCACCATCTTCTCAGCAGCAAGGATATTCTTCAGGAGGACCCTTACTCTGTTTTTGTTGCCTCTTTTTGAATGATTCCCAGTTTTTATCCTTCACTTGTGGTGAGTCACACTGAATCCCAGGTAAAGTTTTCCAGCAATTCCCTTTTATAATTTGAACAATTAGGGGAATTGGTTCATTGGAGTGGAAACAACAATTTTCAGGCCTAGCCCCCTTAGTAAACACCTCCCACCACTCTTGGGATTCCCTTGGTAGGGTCCCGTTCTCTACTCCAATCCTTAGGACTGACTCTGTCAGTTCTCTTTCTAACTGATAACACCTTTACAAATACCCCTAGGAGGAGTGCCTCTGTAACTATGGACCCACCACCGTTCCTGGCAAATTTTACAAATATAGCATACAAAAGGGTAACAATCACTATCCTTATTTGCACAATATACTCTAAAATCATTAGTTATAGGATATCCATAGTCCAATATCTCACTCTACCAGCTGTTTCGTACAATTTTTACTGAGTCCACTCAGTCCATTTAAATGTGACCTTAAGGTCCCCGGGCTGGCTGGTTATTCTCCAGGGCTCTTCAGCAGCAGCAGGAATTGCTCCCTTTATTTGGCTCGCATGGGTCCACCCCTCCTCAGCGGGGAGTTTCTGACTGCAGTTTCTGTAGTGAGTAAAACAACATAAGGGGTTTCCCAATTTGGGGTTAGTGAGGTTTCTTTCCAGGTTTTTATTAACACCTTATCACCTGGATTTATATTATGGATTGCTAGGTCTAAAGGAGGTTATTGCACTAGTAACCCAGCTCTTCTAAGCCCTTCCTGAGCCTTCACAAGTTGCATGACATATTGGTTAATTTGTTGATTATTTATTTCAGGGTGATCTATAGGAGAATCCATGTCATAAGGCATCCCATGAAGCATTTCAAATGGAGAAATTCCAATATCGGTTCTGGGCTGAGTTCTTATATTTAACAAGGCTAAAGGTAAACATTTTACCCAAGATAACTGTGTTTTATACATCAATTTAGTTAGTTGTTTCTTAATTTTCCCATTTACACTTTTCACTTTACCTGAGCTTTGTGGATGTCAGGGAGTATGATATTGCCACTTTGTTCCTAGAGCTGTAACTACTTCTTTAATTATTTTGGAGGCAAAGTGTGGCCCTCTGTCTGAGTCTAGTACTTCTGCTAGTCTGTAGCAGGGGATTATCTCTTCTAATAGTATTTTTACTACTGTTTGTGTACTTGCCCTGGAGGTAGGGAATGCCTCTACAAAGTGAGTCAAGTGATCTATTATCACCAATAAGTGTTTATACCTTCCTACTTTAGGCAAATCAGTAAAATCGATTTGAATGTGGGAAAACGGTCTATGTACCAATTCCCGTCTCCCCCATTTCCCACACCACTCAGGATTTCTCACACCTGGGTCTACTCCTGGGTCAGGGTCTCTTCAGCCCCTCTAGAAATCTCAGCCCTCATTCTAGAGAGACTGCAGACTGTGTAGAGAAAGTTACCAGATTAAACACCAGGAAGATGGTCTCTTTAACAATCAGGGGAAACTGAATATTCTTTAATAGGGAGCTAAGAGATTCAGAGGAGAAGAAGGAAAGCAACGGCTGAAAAGCCTCATCCCCTGCTTCCCCTCTAACAAACTGGCTGCACAACCATGACCATGAGCCATGCATTCCTGGAACAGACTTCAGCACCTTCATAAACCCCCTGGATGCCATCACACCCTAGCACAGCCTGATGGATATTCTGGTCAGTGCCCTTCTACTGCGAAAACTACGTATTAGGGACAATACTAGAGCTATTCCTAGATAAGAAAATAAACATAGAGACCATAGAGGGATTAAGATCTCAAAAAAAAACCCTAGGGACCAGGAACACATACAGGCCTCCGCTCTAAAAGACACTATGAATTCAAACAACAAAGCCAGTAACTGCTCCATATTAACACAAAGTAATTGGAACCAAAATATGATTAGAACTGGGTTTGGTTTTTTTTTTCATTCTCTCCAGCCACGAGATGGGCAGCAAAATATTTGTTCTAGTTTGGGGCAAATTTGGGAGAAAAACCTCTGGAAGGAGCCCCCAGAAAACAAACCCCCATGGCCCCTCCCCACCCACCTGATTCAGGAAGAATTTTCTCTGAGAGAAGTGGAAAAGGACCTGTTTATTTAACAAACAAAACCCTTCCCAGCAGTAAAAAAATGAACAACACCAGATGACAACAAAACTCTTTCACCACTCTGAAGAGATGACAAATCCAGAAAGTCTCTCCTGGGAGTGGTCACCCGGGTCTGGGCGCTGGGGATTGCTCTGGGCACGGGATGGCTGCTGCGGATCGCAGAGCGCAGGCTCTGGGTGCTCCTCGGTGTTTAGAGGGTCCCAGTCCAGAGCAGGCTGGATGGTATTCAGGAAAGGGAAAGGGAAAAGAAACAGTCCAGGGAAAGAATTGGACTGCTTAGCTAAACTAATTTAAAAAGCAAAGGCAAAAGCAAAAGCAAGCAAAAAAGCAAAGCAAAGCAAGCAGAAGCCAGCAAGCAAAGCAAAGCAAGCCAGCCAGCACTGGCCTCTTCTAGACAGCAGAGCATGGGGGGAGGTGAGCCGGCCGATAACAAGGCAAAACAAACCTTCACTTTATGAGTCAGTTCTGAAAGCACAGAACATAATATCAAACATAAACAGAACACACGATTGAGGATACAAACACCATAACGTCACCCTTGGACATTCCACCCCTTATCTCCATATCTTTAACATCATGTTAAAAACTCTATCAAGTTAAAACTTCCATCTTTCACTTACTCATACACATTTCCTTCCATCTCACTTACTCAAACCTTTGACACACATTTCCTTCTGTCTCATGTCTGTGTGTTTTCGTTTACAGACACTGGCAGTAACATCCAGCAAACAGTGATATTTGCATTTGAGTCTCACCCCACAGTCAGATCCCCCTGAGGTACACATCGTGTTGCTCCATCTCTATACATTATCCACCATGTACAACCTGGTCCCTGAGCAAAGACAATCCCACAAATGGGTTTGTCTGTACTCGAGGCAGAATTGATCCACACTGATTTCCCTAACAAACCTCTGGCATGTGCCACTGGGACTTTATCTCCATCTACTATATTCAGGGGCTCAGACTGGGCAGGACCTGCTCAACTGGTGGAACCTCGGCTGTTAACTAACCAGGTGGCCTTTGCTAAATGTTGCTCCCAATTTTTGAAAGATCCTCCACCCAATGCTTTTAAGGTGGTTTTTAACAGTCCATTGTGCCTCTCCACTTTGCCTGCAGCTGATGCATGGTTTGGGATGTGGTACACCCACTCAATGCCATGTTCCCTAGCCCAGGTGTTGATAAGGCTGTTCTTGAAATGAGTCCCATTTTCTGACTCAATCCTCTCAGGGGTACCATGCCTCCACAGGACCTGCTTTTCAAGGCCCAGGATGGTGTTACAGGCTGTAGCATGAGACACAGGGTCGGTTTCCAACCATCCAGTGGTGGCTTTTACCATTGTGAGCACGTAGCGCTTGCCTTGGCGTGTCTGGGGCAGTGTGATGTGGTCAATCTGCCAGGCCTCCCCATACTTGTACTTGGACCACTGCCGACCATACCACAGGGACTTCACCCCCTTGGCCTGTTTGATGGCAGCACAGGTCTCACAGTCATGGATCACCTGAGAAATACTGTCCATGGTTAGATCCACCCCTCGGTCTCGTGCCCACTTGTAGGTGGCATCTCTGCCCTGATGGCCTGAGGTATCAGTGGCCCATTGTGCTCATAGCAACAGCCACTGGTTGAGGCTCACAGTCTGGTTTAGCTGCTGGCTTAGGCTCCCTGTCTGGTTTAGCTGCTGGCTTAGGATCCCTGTCTGGTTTAGCTGCTGGCTTCCAGCCGGGGCTGTTGGCTGCAGCCTGAGTGACTGGGATCGCTGCTGATTTATCTCCCTGCCCCCCTTCCTCTATCTGCTGCCCTACAGTATCTAGCAGGGTGTGATAAGCACATGCCAGGGCCCAGCTTGCTGCAATGATCCCAAAACTACTTCCCTTCATGGATATAGAGCTTGCCCTTCCCTTTCTCTTTCCCCCCTTGTTAGACTATGAGTAACACAGCAATTTTCCTCAGGGACCGGCTCTGGGATTTCTACCTCTTGGTTATCAAAATCTCCCCCTTGATCTAAATCCGGGTAGACTGCGGGTGGTGCTGGTCGGGGTGGAGGAGGAGGAGGTATGTATGGTAGAAGGGGTGCAGTTGGAACTTCCTCAGGCTTTTTATTTTTCTTTTTCCCTCCCTGGGTGCTTAAGGCAAAACATTTTGCTCTTGTTTCCCCCACTATCCAGAGAGCAGCATACTTGCTCTCTTCCATATCAAAAGGTTCTTTAGAGTTTACATAAATGTTTAATGCCTGGCAAATCCAGTCCTCGAAGTTTCCAAACACTGGCCAAAATAAATTATCACTACAGATTTGTTTTCCTCCCCATTCTTTTATACAATAATGTATCATTTTTGCCCTAGCCTTCCCTTTCCTTGAAGGATATTCATCCCAAGATTTTATCATTAGACCCAACGGACTGTCAGGGGGGATCTGGGGAAGCGTTACCGGGGTCCCCGTCCCCATGGAAGCAGAGGGCTTGCTTTTCCTCTGTCCCATCTCCCAGGACACCTTCAGGCACACACACACTCGCGGCCCCTGTTGGTGCCCAGCCCCTCGCGGGCTCTGCAAACCGCACTACTCAGAGCTCTGCCCGTGCCTCGCCCTACAAGGACGTCTCACGCGTTATGTCCTGGGATCCCAACCCCAACCCAGCGGATCCCCACTTTTATACTCACGCTGTCCTGCATATTCGCCCGGCTTCGTGCACAAAGATTACGGGGTTACTGGTATCCCTTGTGCTCAATACCGAATTTGGGTTCGTCGGTAAGGGTCTGGGAAGGAAAAGCCTGCACCAGGGCCACTGCAGAGGCAGCGGGGCGCCTCCCTGATTAGGAATTCCCACCCAGTCGCCCTTACCCGAGTCACGGCACCAAATTTGTTATGGACAAATTCAATTGGGGAGGCTAATTATCGATAAATCAATTAACAAGAATTTATTAAGCAAGCGGTATTAAGCAAAAGAACAGCACTGGGCAGCCGGGGAGCCTCTGCTCTGCCACGGAGCACCTTCCCCCCTTGACCTTTTTGGTTTTATACGTCCCGGTTGACGCATTTTCTCTCGATGCACTCTGCGCTGGTGCAATTGGTTCCTGGGGGTCTTTTTTTCTGCCCTTGGTGGTCAGGAATGAAGACTCCTCATCTTCCTTGCAGATTGTCCTTGGCCTAAAAGTTAACTTGTATATAATTAGTTACACAGTCTTCTATGCTAGTTGCATTCCCTACTCAGTTCAAATTATCTACTTTAACACTCATTTTGATGAACAACGACCTTTTTATTTATTACACCCACTCTCTCCCAGTGCCTCCCAGCATGTCCATCTCTCTGCTGCCCTCGAGCTCCCGGCCCGGCCCCGGCCGCCTGTTCCCATCCAGCTGAGGTGGTTCCAGGGCCAGCAGGAGCTCTCTGTGGTGGCCACCAACGTGGTCCCCAACGGGGACTGGACCCACCAGCTCCTGGTGCTGCTGGAAACCCCAACCCGGGCCGGGCTCACCTCCACCTGCCAGGTGGAGCATGTCAGCCTGGAGCACCCTGTGAGATGACACTGGGGTACGGGGGAGGAACTGGGGATGCTGGGAGAGCCACTGGGATGTGCTGGGAGCAACTGGGAGGGAGTTGGAGAGAGCCTGATTTCAACTGGGAGAGGAGGTTGTAGGTTTGGAAGGGCTAAGAAGGGGTTTGAAGGATACTGGGGAGGGTGGGATTGGGTTCTGAGGGTCCTGGTGGGCACTGGGAAGAGACTGGGAGAGGATTTGGGGGTCCTGGGGTAGTTGGGGTGACTGGAAGGAGGCTGTGGGATCTTGAGAGGGACAGGAGGGGCTTTGGTGGGTCCTGGGGAGGTCAGGAAGGGATCAAGAGGGAGGTTTCAGGGGATCCTAAGTGGGCTGGGAGTGACCTGGAGGGTGCTTGGAGGGGCCTGGGTGTCTGTGAGATTTTTTGGGAGATCCTGACCCCTGTGGACCACCCAGAGATGTTGCTGGATACTGCCACAGCAAGATGCTGACAGGAACTGGAGACTCCCGAGTTGGGTTCTGTCTTCCTGGCACTGGGGATCGGGTTCTACCTGCGCAAGAATGTCTGGGGGGTCCCGTGAGTCGTGTCCCCCCTCCTCTGGAGTGTGTATGCTCCCGGGTCCCCCAGCCCGGTATCACCCCCTTTTCTCTGCCCACAGAGCTCCTGAGCCACTGGCGGCCGCAGCCCCTCCCCGTGGCCTCGGGCCGAGCCAGGACCCCCCGCTCAATCATGATGCTGATTTTGGGGGGGTCGTGTCCCCCCAGCCCTGCTGTCACTCTGCCCCTGCCCCCTGCTCCCAGTGTTCCCAGTAAAGCTTCCCAGTTAAACCCAGCCCAGTTCATGGGGGCACTGGGGAGGGACTTGGGGGGACCCCACGGCGGGGCCGGCCCTGGGCAGGGAGGGCGGGTCCAGGTGGGGAACACTGCCCGCTGCGGGTCTGCCCGGCAACTGGTGAGTCATCAGCCCCGCTCTCGCTGATTGGCTGACTCTTCTCCACCGCGTTCTCTCATTGGCTGAGGAGAGGCCCGGCAGTGCAGAGAAGGAACGGGAGAGATCCCGCCCCGAGCACCGGCACGGGGACAACAGACCCGGCCTGGGCACAGGGAGGGAATTTATTACCAACCAAACCACGGCAGCACCAGGAGAAGGGAAAGAAATCCCTCCAGCACCTTCCCCCACCCAACGGGGATCACCCACAACAGGGTTATCCACCATGGAGAGACGGGGACATCCCAGTTTAGAGCAAAGCCAATTTTATTGAGTGTACCAGGTGTTTATACAGGGATTTACTTGTATGGGGCTTATAGAGGGCTCTGTTTTTGGTAACAATTTCCCATTTGTTACACATTCTTCGTGACATCCAGTAACCTGGGAACATTTATCTTATCACAAAAACTCACAGACTATTTTTTCTGGTCACTTCTTGCCCAGGGAGACTTAAACTGTGTCTGTGTTTCCCACAGTTTCTGCTCAGTCAGGCCTCAGATATCGGGCCCCTTGATCAGCTCCATTGCTTTACTCTCTGTTTTATTCCCCATATGGGGGCACCAGGGCTCTGCCCAACGGGGGTCACTGGGGATCATCCAGCCCGGATCCTCCCATGGGGGATGGACCTGCAGCAGCACACCAAACTCTTCCCTCACTCCAAGCTCTTCCCTCACTCTCTTCCCTCACTCCAAGCACTTCCCACACTCGGGGCACTCACAGGACTTCCTTTAGTGATGCCTCCGTTGGTGTCTGATCAACTTTGAGCTCATGGAGAAGCTCTTCCCACACTTCCCACATTCGTAGGGCCTCTCCCCGGTGTGGATGCGCCGGTGCACGGTGAGGCTGGAGCTTTGCTTGAAGCCCTTCCCGCAGTCAGGGCAGCGGAAGGGCCTCTCCTCTGTGTGAATCCGCTCATGTAGGAGGACACTGGAGCTGGTCCGAAACCTCTTCCCACACTGGGGACACTCGTAGGGCCTCTCCCCAGTGTGGATGCGCTGGTGTGTTCTCAGGCCTGAGCTCCTCCCAAAGCTCTTCCCACATTCCAAGCACTCATAGGGCCGTTCCCCAGTGTGGATCACCTGGTGCTGGATCAGGCCAGACATGTCTTTGAAGCCCTTCCCACATTTCCCACACTCGTAGGGCCTCTCCCCAGTGTGGATGCGCCGGTGCACAGTGAGATTGGAGTTGTGCTGAAAGCCCTTCCCGCAGTCGGGGCAGCGGTAGGGCCTCTCCTCTGTGTGAATCCGCTCATGTACGAGGAGATGGGAGCTTCTCTGAAACCTCTTCCCACACTGGGGACACTCGTAGGGCCTCTCCCCAGTGTGGATCCTCTGGTGCTCGATCAGGTGGGAGCTCCGGCTGAAACCCTTCCCACATTCCAAGCACTTGTGGGGCTTCTCCCTGTCATGAGGCTTCTCCACCAGCTCTGAGCTCTGGCTGGATCTCCGCCCGCCTTCCTGGCTCAGTGGGGCTCTTTCCTCCCTGCAGCTCCCTGGGCTGGGTTTGCAGCTCCTCCTCCTGCAGCATCTCCGGGGCTTTTTCTCCTCCTCCATCCAGCCAAGCCCTAGCAAAGACAAATCCTGGTTTGAGGGAAAAACAAGAGAAGAGCTCCTTGGACTGGAGGTTCCTCCTTGCCCAAGTTCATCTCAGGAAGTCATTGGGAATCTTGTGTCTGTAAGAACCTCCAAAACACCAAGATTCAGACCAAAAATCCCACAAACTTCAAGACACAAATCAAAAACTCCCCGAACATCACAAGTCAGCAAAAACCTCCTTCAAAAGATAAAGATTCAGCTGCCACATAAAACCAAAGCACCAACATTTAGCCCAAGAAAGCTCAGAAACACCAAGATTCACCCCGTGAAAATCATGGATCCTCCTCCACAGTCACCTGCTACATGTGGGGGGAGCAGCGCTCCTGGGGCTGGGGGAAGGCTGCAGACACAGGGAGGGGTGGAACCTTCTGCTGCTTCCTCTTTCTGCTCCTCCTCCTCCTGTGTCTCTGCTCTTCCTCACACTCCTCTTCCTCCTGCTATTCCTCCTTCTCCTGCATAATCCCACCCTCTCCTGCCACCTGCATCGTTTGACCATTCTGTTCCTCAAGCCTGCTTCTCCTTCCCTTCTCCTCCTGCCCCCAGGCCCAGCACCCACTGCCGGCTCCCTCTTCCCCCCAGCCCCACAGCATCCCAGCGCAGGGGCAGGGATGGAGCTGGGGCAGGTCGGGCTGGGGCAGCGCTGGGCTCTCGGCCGCTCCCGCCCGCACTCGGTCCCCACTGCAGCCGCTCCCGCCAGGACAGCGCGGGGGGGCCCGGCCTTGGCGCTGCCCCACTCCCACCTCCCCAAATTCCCCTCGCGGGGCCATGGGGCCGAGGGGGGGCGCAGGTGGGGTCCAGGTGGGGAATGCTGAGATAATTTTAAGAGTGGGTCCCCAAGAAGAAGAATTGGAATTTGTGGTAGACACAGGGGCAGAATGAACCTTTCTGTTAAATATTCCAAAAGGTTATAGTGTAAGCAAAGATACCGTAATAGTAACAGGAGCAAAAGGAGAGTTTCACAGTACCCGTTATTAAAAATGTGGTAATAGAAGGAGAAACTAAATTTTGGATGAGAGATGTTTTCTTGGTCCCAGGGGCAGGTAGCAATTTATTGGGACAAGATTTACAGGTGAAATTAGGAATAGGGGTTGTTCCAGAAGATGGGAAGATGACAGCTAGACTTTTAAAACTAGGCCAGGAGGATGGAAGAAGAATTAACAAGGAAGTTTGGGCTGGGGAGGGAAATAGGGGAAGATTAAATATTGACCCCATAAAGATTACAACTGAGGAAAAAAAAATTGTCCCATACATGTACGGCACTATCCTGTATCTTTAGAAGGACGGGAATGTTTAAAGCCAGTAATAGAAGGACTAACAAAGGATGGGACATTAGAACCTTGTATGTCTCCCCATAATACCCCAATACTCCCAGTAAAGAAGCCTGATGGGAGCTATAGACTGGTGCAAGACTTAAGGGAGGTTAACAAAGGAACTCAGACCCGCTATCCAGTGGTACCAAATCCTTATACTCTTTTCAGTAAAGTTCCTCCCCAGCATCAGTGGTTTAGTGTAGTGGACCTTAAAGATCCCTTTTGGGCTTGCCCATTAGCCCAGGAGAGCAAGTTATCTTTGCTTTTGAATGGAAGGACCCACTAACTGGAGAAAACAGCAATTAAGATGGACAAAACTACCACAGGGGCTTACAGAATCCCCAAACTTATTTGGACAAGATTTAGAAACAATACTACAAACTTTCCCCACTCCCCCTGAAATACAAATTATCCAATAAGTGGATAATCTTTTACTTTCTGGGGAAGCTGAAGCTGGAGAGGCTACTATAAAGCTTTTGAATTTTCTTGGGGAAAAAAGATTAAGGGTATCAAAAGGGAAGCTGCAATTTGTAGAATCAGAGGTAAAATATCTTGGACACTTGCTTAGTAAGGGTAGTTGGAAGCTCAACCCAGACTGAAACACAGGGATTCTATCCCTTCCCCCTCCCTCTTCAAAGGGGGAAATCAGAAAGATACTCAGATTATTGGGATATTATAGATTGTGGATTGAAGGATATACACAGGCAGTAAAATTTTTGAATAAAAAAAACTGACAGAGGGAGATGATATAAAATGGATCAAAAAGGGTAATGAAAAACTAAGAAAAAAGAAGTTAAAACTAGCCCCAATATCAACTTTAAGCTTACCTTCACTAGCAAAACCCTTTCATTTGTATGTAAATGAAAAAAAGGGGGTAGCTCATAGGGTTTTGTTTCAAGAGTGGGGAGGAGTAAAGAGACCCGTGGCTTATTTATCAAAGATGTGGGATCCAGTAAATCAAGGCTGGCCAGTGTGTATTCAAGCTATAGCAGCTACTGCAATCCTAGTAGAGGAAAGTCATAAACTGACTTCTAGAGGTAAATTAATTGT
Organism: Lonchura striata; assembly: GCF_050655825.1. Lineage (NCBI taxonomy): Eukaryota > Metazoa > Chordata > Aves > Passeriformes > Estrildidae > Lonchura > Lonchura striata. The sequence goes on from NC_140738.1 coordinate 6,259,433, forward strand.
AATTGTGTGCACACCTCATGCAGTACTAAATTTCTTCCAATTTGCTTTGTGATTTTTATCTTGAAATACATAACTTACTGTACTCTAGGATTGAAAAACTAGTTTACAGCTGTGACATAGCAAAACCTGCTATTAATTTGAGTCAATGCAGGCTGTTCAATCAAGTGTTCTCAGTGTGTAAAGTTAAAATAAAGGTAACACCAACTGCTTGGTAGGTCAATGAGAAACAATTTTCCTTCCAACCAGTCCTTTTTCATGTACCCAAATGTGTTTTGCTTTCTTAGTTTTTTTGTTTTGTTTGTTTGCTAGTTTTTCTGGAAGTGCTAACTACTTGCAGTGTATCTAGAACAGCAAATAAAATTGTGCATACAAAACACTTGTAAAAAAATAGGGTTCCTTTTTTCCCACAATGGGAGGTGGCTACATATAGAAAAGGGAACCTACAAAGCTAAATGAAGAAAAAGTTTCAGTATCTTCTAATGTAAACAATTTGTTACTTCCAGCATCACAGTGGGTGTGTGACACACACATATGAAAAAGATGGTGAGGGAGATCTCTGTTTACTACAGTTTCCTATTTCTTGAATGAGTTAGAGAGCTATGAAGCAATTGTGATTCCTTGTGTGGATTACCCAGGCCTGCAGGGAGGGCTTGGCCATGGTTCCCTCTGTGCTGCAGGCAGCCCTGCAGCGTGGCAGCAGTGGCTTGCCTCTGGTGAGTTTGCAGGCAGGGTGCTCCAGCACTGCAGTGCTCAGGGGCAGTTTCCTATTTTGACACCAAAGCTTAAATTCAAGAGTGCCTCTTCCCATCCAGTTATTGTTTGTACTGTAAGAACCCCTTCAGAGAGTGTCTCCTGGCAGTCAAAAAGAGAGTATTGCAGAGATAAATTCCTTACTTGCTGTCTCCCCCACTGTATCCACATTTTGTCTATTCCCTCTTCAAATTATAGATTTGTAAAACTCATGCTCTGTGTCCTCAGATGCCCTTCCCAAATCAAACCTTGGCTTCTTTGCAAATTACATTGCACTAACAAGCATTGCCTTAAATTTTTTATTGCAGGCAAGATCACTTCAGAAGTAAGTTTTTGTTTACCTTGTTCCTACAACCCTTTCAAGTTTGTGAATGGAAAATTGTGACAGCAAAATAAGTCTTTAGTTTTAGCACTGTCAGCTGTGGGTAGCTGGTAGCCCTTGGTGGAGGGTGCCGTGAATTAAAGGCCTGCAGAACACACATAACAAAAGTAATTAAATTTGTAAGGAAGTTGAAAAAGGAGGGAGAGGTGATTGGCAGACTCACCTCTCCAGGATGTAGGACTAATGTTAGAAAGTGGACTGATATTGGAATGTGGATGTTGAAATGTGAAGAGAGAAAAAGAGAGCGAAAGAGAGAGAAAGGGAGAAGAGAGAAGAAGAGAGAAGAAGAAAGAGAGAAGAGAGAAGAAGAGAGAAGAAGAGAGAAGAAGAGAGAAGAAGAGAGAAGAAGAGAGAAGAAGAGAGAAGAAGAGAGAAGAAGAGAGAAGAAGAGAGAAGAAGAGAGAAGAAGAGAGAAGAAGAGAGAAGAAGAGAGAAGAAGAGAGAAGAAGAGAGAAGAAGAGAGAAAAAGAGAGAAAAAGAGAGAAGAGTGAAAAAGAGAGAAAAAGAGAGAAAAAGAGAGAAAAAGAGAGAAAAAGAGAGAAAAAGAGAGAAAAAGAGAGAAGAGTGAAAAAGAGAGAAAAAGAGAGAAAGAGAGAGAAAGAGAGAGAAGAGAGAAAAAGAGAGAAGAAGAGAGAAGAGAGAAAAAAAGAGAAAAAGAGAGAAAAAGAGAAAAAGAAAAAAAGAGAGAAAAAGAGAGAGAAAGGGAAAGAGAGAGAAAGAGAAAGAGGGAAATACGCCCCAAAGTTCCCATACCGCAGCTATTTGTAAGTTCTCCCCCATTCCTGCTAGACAGAGTGACAACAAGGGGAGGGGAGTGAGGAAGTACAGTCAAAGGCAAAGCTGTGAAAAAGAGGGAGAGCTGGACCACCAATAGAGATAAGATCAAAGCAGAGATAGCTGACTCTCACAATGTGCTTTATTTTTTTAAACAAGACTTCTTTTTTTTCCTTCTGATTTTTGTTATTAAGGAAAGGAGGCTTTTGTTCTGAAGAATGGGTCTGTAAGACTAAAACAGTTGGATGTTGCCTAAAAAGCAAAAAACCAAGAGATGTGATACATCTTGTGTTAAATTTGGGCTAGTCTTTTTTTTATTTAACTAATTATAGCTCACAAGAAGAAGAATTGGCCTCTGCAGCAATTAGCACAGCTGGATACAAGAAGAAGAAGCAGCTACAGAAAAAGTTTTTAGTTAAACCCAGAAAGTTTTGAAGAAAACTAATAGTGAAAGTTAATGCAGTATTGTTTTTCTTTTCTTTTAACACTGTGTTATTAAGAAGTCCTTTTCAGGTACTACTAAAGCAGCAATCCCAACCATGGAAAAGAGGGTGAATTCATGCCAGCAAAATAAAAGAATTTGTGAAGAAACGTGAGGAATGGACTATCACATCTAAACCAGGTGATACCAAATTGACTTTCAACCAGGACTGGGTGGTAATGGTTTGGGAAGACCCAAATGATCCAAGGCAGGTACAAAGAATAACACCTAACTGAGAAATAAGGCAAAGCTTGCATCACTGGTTCTAAGCCCTGCCTGAATAAGCTCTGAGACGCCTCTGACACCTCCTTGGCAGAGGAACACTGCCACTTCAAACAGGAGGATCGGGAGTGTTTGAGTCAAAGAGTTCTGATAGTCTGGCCTTAGCCTGTGACTTGTACAGGCAAAAAGGGAAATTACCATTAATACTATGCTGTATACTTTATTTGATTCATCCCCATATTGGACATGGCAGCTGGGTTATAAGTGAATGTTTAAATTATGAGAATAATTGGCATTGTAGCTCACAAAATCTATGTTCTCGTGGCAAGAAGTATTGAGTACTGAATCAATCCCCTATACAGAAAGACCTCAAAAACTGAAGTAATAAATTGCTTTTGTAGATGGGAATTATCAATGCCTGTGGACTGAGAGATACCTGAGGAATGGTGGAAAACCACAGTTAAAAGGTGTCAAAAACAATTTGCCTGGAAATGAGTAAAAAAGGAGTGACAAGGGAAACAGAGGGCAAGCCTGGGTTGAGCACTGTACTCACCAGCGAGAAGATCACACGTACCTGCTGTGGGCAGCACCCCACAGGCAGGGGAGGTGGGGGTATAAGCCAAGCCAGACCTCTGTCATTCCTGTTTCTGTCTCTCATTTGTTGTCTTTTCCCTTCTGAGATAGCAGCAAGATCGTGTCACAAATGCTACAGAAAGTATCACATGGAAAGAAACCAAAGTTCCTTTTTGTTACACACACCCATGTCAACAGCCACTGTTATAACCCATCCAAATTAAGTACCTGCAGGAAAAAGGGGGAAAATTATCACATTACAAAGAACTTAGGAAAAAGTAGTAATACTTGGGGCATGGAATGTCCAAAAGGAGAGATGGATTTGTTTTACATTTGATCTTAGAAATATAGTCCAATATAGTCCAAGATTCAGTAAAGAGATAAGTAGTAAAAAAAAAGGTAAAACAAGCACAGTAGTCTAGCTCTGTGTTAACCCCAAATTATATCCTGAGTCATATTAAATGACTCCAAGCAGTTATAGAGAAGATAATAAACAAAGCTGCTCAGGCATTGGAATTAATATGGAGTCTGCAAAGCCAAACATCACCTGCAGTGCATTAAAATAGGTTGGCTTTACGCTATTTATTGGCTAAAGAATGGGGTGTACAGATTGTTGAAAATAGATGGCAATGAGGATGTCATCCTGGAAAAAACAAAGGATATCAGAAAAAAATTATGACCCAGGTATCAGTCCAAAAATGGGAAAATAACGTTAAAAACTAGCAGGTGGGGTAATGTATTGAGAATGGGATGGTGGAAGAAATTAGGATTCTTCCTTTTATGTGTTACAAGTGTTTTGATATTTCTTCTTTGTTTAATCCCATGTTTTATTTGATTACCAACAGAGTCCAAAGAATGCAAGAGGACAGGAAATATTCTTTATAAAGCATTTGGCTTGAGCAGTAAGAGGTGGGATTGTGAAAAATGCATATTTATGATTGGCTTTTCGCAAATGGTACAATGAATATTATATGTGTCATGTTAGAAAGTTATGCTGTATTAATTCCCTTACGTATTGTGTTAAGTATAGTTTTAGGTTACAACATTATGTTAAAATAGAGATTATGTATGTGGGGGGAGTTTTCTTTTTAGGAATGAGACGCTCCCTTCGAAGAACACCTAAATCTTCCAAAGGAGAGGAATTTATGGCTTCTGATCAGGAGAAGCTGATTTCTTCAGGCCTTGCTCAGACTTGAAGACGCCAGGGGATTAAAGGGAACAGTTGACATACAACAGAGTTTCTTGTTTAGAATAGGATGTATGCATAACCATGAAGGATGTATGAATATGCAACAAGTGTCTTGGTTCAAGTGTGATTCCTTTGTTCACAAGTCAAGCTTTTCTTGACTTAGGGTCGGAGAGCATCTGGACATCCGTAATTCTTTGCTCTTTTTGTCTTGTAATTGTCCTAACTCTAATTGTATTATTATTTTTAAAACCATTTTATTACTATTAAACTTTTAAAATTTTAAAAACCAAGTGATTAGAGTTTTTCAAAATTTTCAAAACTAGATGAGATTTAAAGGTGACCCTTTAACTCATAAACAATAAATAGATGATTTGAAGGAAAAAAAAAAGCAGCAGGTGTGGAGGGGGGGCACAACTGAGGCTGCTGAAGGCTGCTGTGGAAGAGAAGCTGCATTCCAGGCACCCAGGAGGAGCTTCAGAAATGCAAATTAACACTGCTGGGGCAAACTGGGGACAATGTACCTGGCTCTTCTTGCCTGGGGCAGGAATTGGCTGATTCCCTCTGCCCCTCACCCCAAGCTCTGCCTGCTTGCTCAGATGGAATCTGCACAGCTGAAGGCAGAGCCCATGCTGAGGATCTCTGACTCTGCAACAGAAATGGCTGAAGCTGCAAAGGGAAACAGCAAATGGAGAATGTTGGAAAAACTTCACTAAAATAAGGGGGGGATCATCCCTCTGCCCACTCCAACATCTGCTGTCACTGTCTGTGCTGTACAGGGTGTATCAGAGCACTGGGGGTTTTGCTAGAACAAGTTCAGGGAAATCAGTTGGAATTCAAGTATATGATGAAGGACTAAGAAAAAAAAATGGTCAATTGATGCAGCCCCAGCTTGAGGGAGCGCCCAAACATGGGGAAAAGATGAACGGCCACCAGAACAAATCCTACAACACCATGGACCAGCCCCTGGGAACCAAAATGATTTTGTGAAAAATGCATGTTATATGGCTCTGTGCAGATAGTTACTACATGTATTATGTTATAATGATAACTTGTGCTGTATGAACATCTTAATAGTATGGTAAACGTAGCTTTGTAGATAAAATTAAGCTTTAGTACTTAAAAGAGAAAATATGCATGTGTGTGTGTGGGGGTGGGGGGGAGGTTTAAGGAATGAGAACACCTAAATTCCCTCTAGGAACACCTAAATTCTCCAGACAAGAGGAATTTATGGTTTTCTTACTAGAAGAAGTTAATTTCTTCAGGCCATGCTCAGACTGGAGGATGCCGTGGGGATTAAAAAAAATAGCTGACATACAACAGACAGAGTTTCTTGTTTGAAATAGAATGTATGCATAACCATGAAGGATATAAGAATATGCAACAGTGTATTTTTTTAGGGGTGATTCCTTTATTCACAAGGTATTCTTGTTGTGGCTTAAGCACCCAAGAGAGCACCTAGACATCTGTAAGTCTTTGCTTTTTAATGTCTTGCAATTGTCCTAATCCTAAATTTTTATTAGCCTAATTGTATTTCTACTTCTATAACCATTTTACTAGTATTAAACTTCTAACATTTTAAAAGCCAAGTGATTGGCGTTTCTCACAAATTCATATCAGGAGACAGAGAACCCATTTTTCATTTGAATGGCATAATTTGATTACAAGCTGTCCTCAGAATAAGAACCAACCAGACAGCTCCAGCTCCTGACCTTCCTGCCGACCAAGCCACTGAAATGAGGAACACAACATTTCAGCAGGAGATGGGATCAGATTATCTGTGAACAGAAAAAGGAGGAGTTTGTGGAAAACTAAATGGCTCAAACTGCTGTTGGCAAAGAGATGACAAGGGAAAAGTGCTGAAAAAGATAAGAAAGGAAATAGGAGAGCAGTTTATGTATTGGTCCAAACATGGAAAGGATGGGAATGGGACACGCTTTCCTGGCTCCCCAGCACACCAGGGGTTAAAGGAATGCTGCTTCTCCTCTTCTGTGCTGCAGCAACTCTCATCTTTTTACCATGCTCCACACCTTGGCAGTGCAGCTCATCCAGCAGCTGAGCCAGGGCATGCAGGTGGCAGCCAGGCCTCCTGATCCACAAACGGCTACAAAAGGACAGGGAATGAGGGCACTGAGAATAATCCCAAAACCAAAGAGGACCCGGGAAGAACAAAACAGAGTCAAGGAGTGAATCTGCAGGAGATAGGGCCAGGCACTTGTAGATAAGGGGAGAAACCATCAGTTCAATTAATTGTTACAAGTTGACCCAGACAGCTGCTCAAAGTCCCGCTACATTCCCGAACTTCGAGGAGAAGAACAAAGACTAAACACAGCCATGAATATCGGCTGCTATACAAAAGGAGGGTGCACATTAACGAGGACAGGCTCCAGGCGCATCGGGAAGTCGGAACCTTCCAAGGAACTCAGCCGGTGGGCAAAGGCAGAGGGAGATGCGGCCGGGAAGATGAGGATAAAAAGGAGGCTGCGGACTACAGCCACGGCAGAGAGCGCACGGCAAATGCCCCACGGCCTCTGCCCCTGCTCGGCAATAAAGTCACTTTGACAGGACTCCTCGCTCTCCCCCGGGCACACGAACCTCCGGCGACGGGAATTTCCCCGCCCGCTCCCGGCCGCGGGGCAGCCCCTCTGTCCTACCCACAGCAGCCGGGCCGAGCCAGCGCTGCTCCGGCAGCGGCTCCTGCCCGGCCCCGGCGGGAAGGAGACCGCGGGCAGCCGCTCCCGCAGCGCCCTCAGCCCGGGGCCGGCACGGGCCGGACACGGCACCGGCGAGCCGCCGGAGCCCCCTGCCGCCCCCTCCGCCCGCAGCCGGCCCCGAGCCCCCGCAGAGCCCAGCGCGGCTCCCACCTGCGCCGGGGCCGCCTCCGAGCTCCGCCGCCGCCGCCTCACCGCGCTCCGGCCGCTGCCGCCGCTGCCGGGCCCGCACAGCCGCTCGGCCAATGGCGGCGCTGCGCGGCCACGGCCGCCCTCAGCCCGCCGCCGGGGCCGCGCCGCGCCCCGCTCCCACCAATCAGCGCGCCGCAACCGCGACTGACGGCACCGGCGGCCAATGGCAGCGAGCTCGGGGCGGGCTCTGCGCACGGCCCCGCCTCGCCCCGCGCTCTCGGCGCCCCCGGGCTGCGTGAGGGGAAAGCCGGAGATGAGGAACAGCCCCGGCACGGGCCCGGGCCGAGCCGGGATTGAGCTGCCCACACAAACAAACTTCTCCGCGCCTCCCGCCACGGCTTTCCCGGCCCTGCGCCTCCCGTGCCTCCGCCTCTGCGGGAAGCCCAGGAGCCTCACTTCTCCTGCCCCTCGTTAGCGCATCAGTGCTTCGCTTTGATTTCCCCCAAAAAGGGAAACCTGCCCGAAGCCCTGTGGGTGGGTGGGGCAGGGGAGAGATTTCTGGCAGAAAACTCCAAAGACTCGGAGCAGGAGCAGGAGAAGTCAGTGCAGAGCCTTAAATGCAGCTTTCCCCACGCCTCCCTGCTCCCAGCTGCACCTCCTCCCCCGGCAGGGCAGGAGACAGGGAATGGGGCCATGCTCAGCTCATCCCCCGGGGCTTCTCCCTCTGCTCAGGGACAGGAGTCGTTCCCTGCTGCACCCTGCGCTCTCTCCCGGCCGAGACTTCTCCAGGAACTTCTCGGAGCGGAGTCCATCCCCTGGGCACAGCCCCCTCCGAGTGCTGCAGCGTGGGTCACTGTGCCACGGGCTCAGTCCTGCCAGGACAGGCTGCTCCAGCGGGGCCCCTCTGCCCGCGGGCTCACAGCCTCCTCTCAGGCATCGCCGAGCTCCAGCCCGGCTCCTCCAGGGGCTGCAGGGGATCTCTGCATCCCCATGGACCTGCAGGGGATCTCTGCATCCCCATGGATCTGCAGGGGGATCTCCGCAGCCCCATTGTAATATATGTTATGGAATAATTTGTGCTTATGTAAAATATACATCAAGTCAGTTGTGCTTGTAGAAAAAGATTCTTAAAGTTCTATATGGCCAGTGGCTGCAGCCGGGGCTGGAGAAACCACAGCTGGAAGAGAAAGAAAGACCTAATTTACAAATGAAAAAAAGTAGCTGGGTGCAGAGATGGGCTCTTTCCGGGGACAATCCAGGAGACACCCAACGTTTAACCCCTGGTCTGCCGGGGAGCCAGGAAACCAGGCACACGGGCATCCCGCCCTTGCAGCTGCTGAGGAGGCTGCTGGGCTGTGCTTCAGCAGAGGAGATGGAATGTGGCTTACCACTCTGTCCTTCTCTAAAAACGGAGAATGGGTCAGGAGGTTTGGGCTCTGAGCACACAGCAGCCTGGCCCAGGCACAGGCCGTGGTGGGACAGGGGCACAGGAGCCTTCTGTGACTGACCGTGGCTCTCTGGTTTCTCTCTGCAGGCTGCCAGCTCCTCATGCCATGGAAACGGCCCCACTCGGCCTGCCAGTCTGTGAGGGCTGGAGGGCTGTGTAACTCATTTGCTGTCAAAAATAAATTGTGTTTTTTTGTCATTGTCATCATCAGAATATTTCTTTCATCCTTTTCCAAGTTTTTGGTCCCTCCAGGGTAATATTTTTGTGTCCTTCCTCAGACAGTTGATGGCATTTGGCAGGGGGCGTTAAGCAATGTGAAAAGTTCAACAACAGCTCCAGTTGCCAACTGCAGCAGCCCCTTCAGGAGCCCTGAGCTGCCAGGGAGGTCCACGTGTGCCTTGCAAAAGGGAGTGGTTTGCAGCTATGGGGTTGTTGCCCTGCTGCAAAAGCTGGGAGCAGATCAGAAGTGGCAAAATGCCATTTTGGCTCAACCCCCACCCAGGTTCTTTATCTTTTCCCTCTGCTCGGTGATAGGCAGACAGGGCTGGATCCAGCGAGGTTCAAGTTCTGGCTGCTCCCTGGCATCAAAGGGATCAACTAAACTCTTGTATGCAGTGACTGCAATAGGGCTACTGAAGGAAAAAAGGGAATGTCATGAGATGGGGAATACTTCTTTTCTCCTTTGTCTCCCCAGGAACCCCTTGGAAAGGGAAATACCCACTGGGTTTATCTGACTCCTTCCCAGCCAGCCCTTCCCTCGCTCCCGGGTCTCATTTGCTCCACAGGATTCACCAGCTCGCTCAGCTCAGAGGAGCTCTCAGAGGAGAAAACGCTGCCTGGCGTGGGGCTGCCTGATCCCTGTCTCACCTTGATTCCATTTGCCCCCTCCCTGCCCCATCCAAGAGACCGAAGGATCCCCCACAGCCCCACGGTCCTGCAGCAGATCCCGGCACGTTCCCTGCTCCGCTCCTTGGTGCCCTGGGAGGCTCCAGAGCCCTCCCTGTGTGCGGGACAGCGGCTGCAGCACCGCTGCGCCCGCGGGCGAGCAGCGCCCAGGAGCAGCTGCGCCAGCTCCGAGCCTGAAGGGAATCCTCAGCGCACACAAATGACAGCTGGCACTTCAGGGGCTGGCAGGAGAAGCTCAACCCATCTGCTCGCTGCCCTTCCCAGCCATGGCCACGCTGGTGCAATTGGAATAGTCGCCCCTGCCCAGGAAGCTCTCAGGTCAAAGAGAGGAGCAAAAGCCACGGGTTTCTGAGGTGTTAGCTGCCACTGCCTCTGGTTTTCCTTCCAATTCCTAAGGGGTTTTGACTGGTTTTACCATTTCAACACTTTCTGTGAAGAATGCTTATTTTATGATTGGCTTTTCACAAATGTTACAATGAATATTATATGTGTAATGTTAGACAGTTATGCTGTATTAATTCTCTTAAGCAGTGTGTTAAATAGAGTTTTAGGTAACAACATAATATTAAAATAGAAACTCTGCGATGTAGGATGTTTTTACTTGCTCAAGCAAGAGATGAGATAATCAATAAACTCTTCACACAGGGATGGTGGTGACTTGGGGCACATAAAGAGTTACAACCTCCTTATCAGAAAAGACAAACATTCTTCCATCTTGTCTCCATCTTTATGGAAGCACCAGGATTAAGGGAAAGAAGTTGACAAAATCCAGAAAAGTTCCTAATTTGCAAGTAATTTATGCATCATGTATGAGATACATGAATATGCAATAGGCTATTGCTTTTAAGGTTATTCCTTTGTTCACAAGGCATGCTTGTCCTGGCTTAAGTGTCCGAGAGCATCTGGACGTCTATAATTTTTTGCTTTTTATTGTCTTGTAATTGTCCTAACTCTAAATTTGATTACTCTAATTGTGTTACTATTTTTATAACCATTTTATTATTATTAAGCGTTTAAAATTTTAAAAACCAAGTGATTAGCATTTTTCACAACGTTCCAGGCTCCCGGGGACCCCCTTATCGGTATGTCCGACCCCGCAGGCTGCAGAGGGTCCCCCCGCTCCGGTGCCGCCCTTCTCCGCTCCCCAGCCCCGCCCCGCCGGTACCGGGCGATCCCCGGTGGCTCCGGGCTGACGATGCAGCGCCTGCCCCGGGCAGCCCAACCCCACCGCGGGAGGGTCCCACGCATCCCCGGCCCAGCGCCGGGGCTCTGCCGGCAGCCAGCACCGGGACCCCAAAATTCTGCTGTCCCGGGGCCACCGAGCGGGCACCCGGCCCTTGGCCCTGTTATAAATACATATTATAATATTGGCTTTTTGCAAATATTCCACTGGATTTTATATGTGTGGTGTTACAATAACTTTGTTATATAGTTTTTATTTCTGTTGTTCATTGATTACGCTCAGACATACTAGTGCCATAGCTGATAGAAGCATGCTTGTGTTAAAATTCCTGCTTGGATGGGATAACATCCAGTGAGCACAGGATGAGGACACCTGTACAGATCTGCCAACCATCAGCACTCACCGTCTGAAGGCAGTGTGGGCCGGGGCCAAAACTGAAGAGGATGATAAAAAAGGACCAAAACCACAACCAAGGAATACACATGCCCTAAAAAGGTGGAACCGAGGAGGAGCCATGCTGAACAGTTCTTGGAATATGTAAACTAGCTTGGGAAAAAGTTTACTATGCATAAGGGACTATGAATATGCAACCGGCTGGTGTAAGGGAAAAGGTATTCAAGGGGTATCTCCGGAGATAACCGTGTGCTCTTGGCTCAGTGCCGAGATGCACCCGGCCGTAAGAACCTTTGCTCTATGGCCTTGTCTCCTCTTGTCCTGTATTAAACTTTTTAAATGTTCCCAGGGGAGTGAAGGTGTTTTTCCCAGCCCCGAGCAGAGAGCTCTGCCCGGCGGCTCCCGGGAAAGGCGGCGGCGCTCGGCAGCGGCCCCGGCCCGCCCGGCCCGCGGGAATTCCCCGCAGCGGGACAAAATCCTGCCCCGAAGGAGCGCTCGGAACGCCGCCTGCGGCTCCTGCGTGCCCCGCAGGTGCCGCAGCTGCCCCGCTGCGGCAGGCGCGGCTCTGGAGCAGGGAGGCTCTGCGGGACCCCCGGGCTGTGCCCCCTCCCGGGCCGTGCCCCGGGGCTGATGCTCGGCCCGGGCTCTCTCGCTGTCCCGGCTCCCGCAGGCTCCCGGCGGGAGCGGCACCGCCCGCCCGGCGCCGCAGGGCCGAGCCCTGCCCAGCAAAGGCTCCGTGTCCACGGCCGGGCCCTGCCGGGGCTGCGGCCGCTGCCCGGCCCGGCACAACCCGCAGCGCCCGGCGCGGCTCCCTCCAGCCGGGCACTGCGGCTCCAACCAGGCGGAATATTCAGCGCACGGAATCTGTCAGCGCTGCTCACATTGCAAAACCAGCTGCTGCCGAGGCAATCCCAGCTCCCACTGAAGCCTCCCACCCAAAATGCTGCCTTCAGCTTGGACACACCGGTAAGAAACCCAAGAGCAAACTGGAAGCTGATTAGAGAATCTTGCACAATCACATCCAAGAACATTTTGTTACAAAATCACAAATATTAACAGAAGCTGAGAAAGTCAACAATGTTAGAAAACAAGCTTCCAACAATGGGACTCGAAGAGCTAAGAGCATGTGTTTGAATGGAATAAGCCCTCTCTGACATGTGAGCAATGCCATGGAATTTCTCAAACCAGGGAAATAGGGAGGCCTGGCAGCAGCAGCTTCACACACAGCAATGACAGAGAACAGGGCAGGGCAAGAGGCTGACAAAACTCTAACCGCTACTTGCAATGAAGTACCTTTGTTTCCAGTTCTAATCTAGCCACTATTAATATAGAGTCCAAAAGACTAAAAATACTAGTAATAATAATAACAACTGTACCATTAATAGCAAAAAATTGAGAGAATAGAAATAATAAGAATTAATAGTGGTAATAAAAACCCTACCATACTTATACCAGGTTTGCATGGCCAGGTTTTGGTAAGGCAGGGGATCTAGGAGCAGCTTCTGTGAGAGCAGCTGTTCCTCCATGTCCCACAGAGTCAATTCCAGCTGGCTCCAGGACAGACTGGCTGCTGGACAAGGCTGGCCCAGTTAGAAATGGTGGTAACACCTTTGGAATAAGAGATTTAAGGAAATGGGTGATCCTGGAATTGTGGCTGTGAGCAGGGAGGAACAGGGTGAGGACCTGTGAGGGGAACAGCTCTGCACACCCCCAGGGCAGGGCAGGGCAGGGCAGGAGGGGCAGGAGCTGCTCCAGCTGCTGGAGCTGATTGCCCTGAGATTCCCTGGTCAGTCCCTGGGGAGGCAGCTTGGCCCTGCAGCCCATGGAGGGCACGGAGGGCAGAGATGCACCTGCAGCGCCTGGAGGAGCCCGTGCTGGAGCAGGGGGATGCCTGAGCGGAGGCTGCGACCCCATGAGAAACCTGTGCTGGAGCAGGGACCTGGCAGGGACCTGCAAACCCCTGGAGAGGAGCCCACGCTGGAGCAGGGCCCTGCCAGGACTTGTGAGCCCATGGAGGAGCGAGCCACGCTGCAGCAACTTGTGGAGAACTGCTGTCCGTGGGATGAACTCACCGTGGAGAAGTTCATGGAGAAGTGTCTCCAGGAGGGACCCCTGGCACAGCAGGGGAATGACTCCTCTCCCCAAGCAGCAGGAGAAACAACCGGGGATGAACTGACCAGAGCCCCCATTCCCTGTCTCCCTGCACCCACTGCGGGGGGAGGTAGAGATGGGAAGGAGGGAGGAAAGGGCAGAAGGTGTTTTTAAAGCTTTGTTTTACTTCTCACTATCCTGCCCTGATCCAGATAGCAAAAATTCCATTAACATCTCCAATTTTGAAAATGGTTTGCCATGATGGCATTTGCTGAGTGATCTGTCGCAGTCCTTAGCTCAACCCATGAAGCCTTCATTCTGTTTTCTCCCTCCTGTCCATCACTGGAGGGGAGTGAGAGAGCAGCTTTGGTGGGTGCCTGACATCCAGCCAGGGTGAACAGACAACACTTCCTTTCCTTCATTCATTCTTTCTTTCCAGAGGTCACTGTGAAGGGGTTGAGTGGGGCTTTGACAGAGGGAGTGAAGGTGGTGGGGAGTGGTGGGGACAGAAGCCACAGGGACGAGGGACAGGCATCAGAGGGGCCTGGGCAGCTGGCAGGGGGCACGGCCTGTCCCCTGGCCCAGCAGCAGGGGACAGGGGGCACGGCCTGTCCCCCTGGCCCAGCAGCAGGGGACAGGGGGCACGGCCTGTCCCCCTGGCCCAGCAGCAGCCCCGTGCCCTGCCCAAGGCGCTCCCAGCAGGGGCTGGGCCCCAGAGGCAGGGGGAGACCCCAGTCCCGGGGCAGCGTTTCTGCCCCGTCCCCTGTCCAGCCCAGCCTGCCCCGTGTGCGCAGTGACCGCTGGCACGGGCTGCCCTGGACACTGTGACCTGCTGGGGACACTGAGAGCTGCCCCGCTGTGACACTGCCCTTGGGATTGCACAGGCACCAAAAAAACCCCAGCCAGCACCGCCCCTTGTCATGTCCCAGGCACTGGAGAGCATCAGAGCCAGCTCCACTCCTGGTGATGTCCCAGGCACCAGGGCACATCCCAGCCCCGCTCCTGGTGATGTCCCAGGCACCAGGGCACATCCCAGCCCTGCTCCTGTTGATGTCCAGGCACCAGAGCACATCCCAGCCCCGTTCCTGGTGATAGATTTCAGGGGCACAAAAACAGTTGCAGACTTCCCATACTTTAGGGATCCATTAAGCACAGGAAAATGGCAAGGATTCATTTGTCACGTATGCATGGGAAAGGCAGAAAGGTCAGAACGAGGAAGACTTATTTTGCTTCTTCATTTTGGAGACCCCTCCCCAAAATGGACCCCCAACTCATTTCAGGGAACAGAACTACACATGCTTAATTGCCTTTTTGCCAATTAGCACATGAAGCGGAGCAGAGGAAGTGACAGGGATATGAATATGCATTCATATTTGTGTATTCAAGACTTCTGCAAATAAAAAAGCTTTGTAATACCTGTGATTTTTGCAGTGTGCATTAGGGAATTATCCCATGTACTGCCTGGCTGTCTCAATAAACATACACTTTCTAACTTTAAACCTTTAGAGAGTTTTTGTCCATCTCAGTTGGATATCGATATTAAATTGATACTCATATTTCAGTAAATCATTGTCTTAAAGATGTCCTAGTTTGTGTATTAACATGTCTTTTCTTAATATTCTAGTAATTATTCTTGCATTGTTTCAAGATAAACTGGTATGATTCAAAGAATATCCACTGAGGTACACATAGAACATCGATTTATCATAAGCAAATTGCAGTTGCAAAGTTTTTCACTGAAATTCTGCCACTTGTCATCATTTTAAAAGTCAGCTATTAAAGTCAACAACAAAATTTCTAACTTTGAACAAAGGGAAAAAAGTATATGGTTTGCACTAGAAAAAATAGAAATACAGAAAATGTCTCCTAACCAAGTTCCTTGCCCTGATCAAAACATCTCCCAATCAAGTTCTTCGCTGTGAACCTGGCTGGTAAAGAAAAATATTATCAGTAAACGTGGATGAAATTTTGCATAAGTTAATAGTATTCAAAATCCATGTTCTAATCCTATTATTATTTCTTAGACAAAGAAAAAAGGGGAAAGGGGTTGGATTGAGGGTACACCTTCCTCCCCTCTGAGTCTGTTCTCATGTTTTACAATAAATCCTACAACAGTACAATACAGCTGCCTAAAATATGGACACTGGAAACCACAGACAACATTACAAATGATCACCTGCCTCATGGACAGTTCATATAAGGACTTTACTTGTTTACAAATTATTTCTCATGTTTACAAACAGTTTTTCTGTTTACAGATTGTTTTCTGGGAGTTCAGTTTTTCCCCAAGGGATCAAGTGCTTAAAGGTTGTTTTTTAAAATTGGGTTTTTCTCTAAGGGTTAAATGGGCTCAGGGTTAAATAGCTTTCTGCTTTTAGAGATAAGTTCAATTTGTAACCAAGAAGCATTATGCCTGTGGCTTGAGTTCTCCCCTAACAGTTCCTGGAGGGGAATGCTGCAGCTCCAGTGCAAATTAGATGCACGCTGTCCTCTGTCCCCATGTTTGCAAAGGGCCCTTGCAGATGGGTGACAGAGAACAATACACAGAATTTTATAAAGAAAAGAAGGGTGAGGTGTTACCATGATTGACAGGGGTCTTGACCAATCAAATATCTCCCAAAACTGCAGGCACCTCACGGGCCAGAACATGAAGGGGCGTGGAGCTCAAACCAATGAGAGCTTCCAGGCCTGGTCTTTCAAATGCCCTGTGTAAGGGGGGGCTTGGGAAATAAAATCTCTCTGTTGCCCCATGAACTCGGGAGGAGCAGTCTTTGTCTCCTGTGCCCTCGCTGCCCCACGAGACCAAAGAGATGTTCACCAGGGCCCTCCCTGTTTGTGGCCGTCCATTGCCCAGCTGAGCAGGCAGCCAGTTGTGTTTGCAGTGAGCTGCCACAGGAAGACACACAGCAGCTGGAGATTTGAATAGCAGGGCTTGGGCCAATTCTTTTTCTTTCAGAGTGCAAGAAAGACACAAAAGCACAAGGAAACATGGCAGTGTTTTGGTGGAGTCTCTTTGTCCTGTGAAGTTCAGTAGCTGTTGGTGTTTCTGTGCTGCTGCTAATCCCTTCCATGAAAAAATCATCCCAGGAAGGAGCAACAACATCTGACACGCACCAAGTGTTGCCACCAGTTGCTCCAGGTGCTGCTACCAATAGCCCCTGTAGGACGGAGCACAGCCCCCAGTGCACACCAGCTTTGGCTGCCCTCTGGCAGAGAAGCCCTTTTGGGGCACAGGTTTCTGGGGCAGGAGACGGGCACCGGTGCTGCCAGGGCTCGGGGGAACTCTGCTTGGGCAGGGACTGTGCCTCACCTGCTGCTGTCAGCGCTGCCCGGGCCCCAGGGCTCAGAGCAGCATTCCTGCCCTGGCCCACACGTTCCTGGTCTGTGTCCCACGGCCGTGCTTAGGTTGGCCACCATGTGGGACGTGTCCCGAGGAGGCCGTGCCAGCTTCTGTGGAGGCCCCGTGCCCTTCCTGCCGCAGCTGCGTCGGCAGCTGCGGGGACTCCTGCTGCTCTGAGCCCGCAGAGCAGGGCAGCGTTTGCTGATGGGCTGAGCCCTTCCTAAAGATCCTGTTGGGCTGTCTGACACACCTGGGGCAAGGCATTCCTTCCACCCTGGGCCACTCTGGGGGGCTGGGGGTGGCCCCAGGGCAGGTGGCAGTGCGTGCAAGGGCCCTTGGTGACACGGTGCAGCATGGTCACCATGGAATGGAACGGGACAGGGATTCCAAGGGCCCTTGGTGACACGGTGCAGCATGGTCACCGTGGAATGGAACGGGACAGGGATTCCAAGGGCCCTTGGTGACATGCTCTGGCAGAGGTGCTGGCAGTTACAAGTTACAGTTACACTCCACAGTGCTCGGTGCACACGACGAGAGAGGACGCGAGAGAGCGGTGCTGTGAGGAGCCCTCGCACAGCCACTCGTTCCTTGCTGACCCGGAGCTTTCCCAAGGTATTACTCCTGCAGGTGAGCTCGTGGCCAGACCAGAGCACTTGGTGACCCCTGGCCTTCCCGAGGCAAATCTTCTGCAGCTGCCCTCGAGGGCAGACTGTGGCATTTGCACCATCCTTGACAGGAGTCTCCTGTCCTTGTGGCTGGAGCCCCAAGAGCAGAGTGCAGGACTTGCTGTCCTGTAGCCTTGCCAAGACTTCACTCTTGCAGGTGCCCTCAAGGCACGACTGCAGCACTTGCTGACTCGGACCTTTTCCTTTTCACCTTCTGCAAGCAGCCATGAATCCAGGCAGCGACGTAGAGCTCAGACCTGCGAGCGTGCCCAAGCTGGCCTGGGGGAAGGAGGAGAAAGAAGGCCCTGGAGCTGCCCCAGCACAGCAGCCTGAAGAGGTGGAGCAGTTCCAGCCACGGCAGAAGGGTGAGTGGCAGAGCTGGGCCACAGGGCTGGTGCCTGCAGCCAGCTTGGCCCCATGCCATTCCATGCCATGCCATGCCATGCCATGCCATGCCATGCCATGCCATGCCATGCCATGCCATGCCATGCCATGCCATGCCATGCCATGCCATGCCATGCCATGCCATCCCATCCCATCCCATCCCATCCCATCCCATCCCATCCCATCCCATCCCCTGGGGCCATGCCTATGGACAGGATGGAATAGGGGCCGGCCAGACACCCCACAGCCGTGCTCCATGCCCTGGGCTGTCCCAGGGCTGTCCCTGCCTGGGCAGCGCAGGGCTGGGCTGTGTTCTCCGGCCTCTCTCGCAGCCCCTCAGCTCGGGCTGCGCTCGCTCTTTGCCAGGTGCAGCCGTGCAACGCACACGAGAGCAGGAACGCACCCGTGGCCGCTTCCGCAGAACAGCGCAGGTACCTGCAGCCATCCCCACCTGGGCTGGGCCTGCTGGCACTGCTCAGCCCAGCACTGTGCTCGGAGCACTCCATGCAGCATCCCGGGCTTCTTGCCCTTCTGCTGCAGATGGTTTGCAAATTCATGAAGAGGATTCGGGAGGAAGAGAGCAGCGCCATGGGCACCGTGCTCAGAGCGTACTCTCCCATCTTCAAAACCAAGACCAGCGCTGCCCTGCTGGATATGCTTGTGGAGGAGGGTCCTTCCAGCCCAAAGCAAGTAAGCAGCCTGTGGCCTGGCTATTCTTCTCCCAGCAATTGCTTGGCCTCCCAAGCCACACCTGCTGCTCCCTGGGAGCCTTTGAGGCCATGGCAGTGTGGAGGCAAGGGAAGCACTTCTCTGGGGCAGCTGGGCACATTCCTTCCTCCGGCAGCTTTCCAAGTCTCCCCTTCCTTCTTCAGGTGCCCGCCATGGTGAGGTACATCCACCAGTGGCTCATGGCCAATGAGTTTCCTGAATACAATCTGTACAGGCCCCTTCTGGATCTGACAGAGGCACAGCCCTCTGACGTGGTGATGGCTCTCCTGCGTGTGGCCCCATTGTGTGACAGGTACGGGGCCCACCTGCCCAGAGGGCTCAGGGCTCAGCAGCCCTTCCCCCTGTGCAGCCTGTCCCAGGTGTCTGACACAGAGAATTCCAGGGCCCTCTGGCTGCTCCCTCTGCCAGCCCTGGCCCCTGCCAGCCCCCCAGCGTGCTGCCATGCTTTCCCCCTGCCCCTCAGGGGCCAGTCCCCACAGGGCTGGGCTGCCTGCGTGCTGCCAGTGAGGGGCAGTGGGCAGAGGCAGGGCTGGCAGAGCAGCTCAGCTCCCCGCTGCCGCCCGGGCCACGCTGCTGTGTCCCAGACTCCTCTGAGACAGAGCTCTGACCCCACAGAGCTGCTCTGGCCATGTGGAAGAGCATCATGTGCTCGCTGAGGACTGCAGAGCCAGCCATGCTCGTGCTCCTCGATGTGCTGGGGAGCTGGCCAGAGCACAGCACGTGCACCTCCGATGGGGACCACGCGGCTGTCCTTGCCCTGGCTGTGAGTTTCTGCCTTTGCTGGCCCCAAGGCCACCTTTCCAGCAGCTCTCCATCCTCCCTCCCCCACGGCATCTCCCTGCCTCAGGCGCTGGGCTGAAACCTGGCCTCGGGGCAGCTCCAGGGCCACCAGGCCCGCTGCTCCCCCTGTGGCTCTCCGGGCATCTCCCTCCCATGCTTGGGCCCTGCCACACGGACACCTAGGCACTGAGCGCTGTCTCAGGCTGCTCTGTCCTTTGCAGGCAACCGTGGTGATGTGGAAGATCCTCCAGCTGCCCTGTGTGCCACATATAGTCACCGTGCATTTCCCCGGCCTCTTTGTGCATCTGCTCTTCCAAGTGCTCTTCAGCACTCTGGATGTGCCAGAGGAGGTCGATACCTTCTGGAAGGGATGCCAGCAGCAACACGGTCTTGCCACCAGCCCCAGCAGGTGCTCCATGCCAGTCCTCCTGTCCCTGCCATGTGCCCAGGGCAGGGGCCAGTGCTCCCAGTGTAACCTCAGCTTTGCTCTGTGCACAGCTTTGCAGAGCAGACCCTCAAGGCCCTGCTCTGCCGACTGCACTATGAGGATGTGGTGGTGGCCATGGAAGACAAGCGTGGCTGGGACACCCTGCTCTGTGCTGACACCCACCACTGTGCTGTGGGCGTGCTGGCCAGGTGAGACCCCCTGCTCCCCAGCTGTCCCCGGCATGTGTGCCCTGTGCCCGAGGTGCCCCACACAGTCCCCGTGGCCGTGGGCCAGAAGGCCTTGTCACCAAGGGACGGCCAAGGAGGCTGCAAAAGGCTGGGAGAGGAGCGTGCCCAAGAGCAGCAACCTCCCAGAGGGCTCAGCTGCCCCTTGCAGGGTGGTGGAGAAAGGCCAGAGCTCTGTGAGGCAGTCCTGGGAGAGGTTTGCCCCGCTGGCTGAGGGCTTTGACTCGTGTTTCCTCCTGTCAGAGAAATGCACCGCGCATCCGAAGCCGCGTGTTCTGCGATTGCATTCCACCTGCTCGGGCTGCTCAGCAAGGACACGCCATGCCGGGATTTGGCCACCCTGGCGTTCCTTGTGGAGGTGAGCCTGAAGGCCGGCGCTGCCTCGCTGAGCTGCCTCCCGGCTCTCTGCCCTCTCTTGGCCGCAGTGCCTGGGACGGAGCCCGCGCCCTGTGCTGCTGCCTGGGCCCGGCCCTGGGCGGTTCTGGGCTCCCGCCGGCCGCTCCCCCGTCACCGGCCTATGCCTTTCAGATCCTGGAGCGCCTGAACGTGAGTCAGTGCCGTGACAGCGTCCTGCAGTTCCTGTCCAAGCACCTGCAGGGCGAGTGCAGGGGGAGGCGTCGCTTGGCACTCCGAGGCCTCGTGGCGCTCGGCACCACCAGTGTCTCGGTGAGAAGAGCGCAGGGGCTGAAGCCGTGCTGCCAGCGTGGGGCTGGGGAAGGCAGTCCCTGGGGCTTGGCTGGCCTTGGGGCACTGGGGCAGCTGCTGCCAGCTCTCCTGCCTCCTGCTGCAGCTGCCCCAGGGCTTTGGCACAGGCCTTTGGCCCCTGGGCCCTGTGGCAGCAGGATGGTGTTTCACACACTTGTGTTCCACAAGTAGATGGCCATAAGGATGTGGAGCCTGCATGAAAGGCTCGTGGAGCTCCTGAAGGAAGATGACAGCGTCATGCTCAGGATGACCACGGTTCTCCTCAGGGGTTTGTTCCTGTGCAATGGTGCCCCAGTAACCAGCACCCTCGCCCTGCAGCTGGCTGAGGCGCTCCTGCCACTCTTTGACAACGTAAGGCTCTGAGCCTCCAGCCACGGCCAGCGGGTGCTGCCCGCACACTTTGTGCCCTGTGCACTCACAGGCTGTGCCCAGGTGGGCCTGAAGCAGCTGACACTGAGGCCTTTCTTCCTCCCATCCATACAGGAGGACAGCGAGGTGCAGTTGTGCTCCATGTTTATCTTCAAGGAGATGCTGGATGTTTTTCCGGAAGAGATAAAAAAGGTCCTCAAGGCACACGTGCGCCAGAGCCTGGTACCACTCTTCTTCCACTGCCACGATGAGAACCAGCGAGTGGCAGAGGTGAGGACTCGGCAGCTGCCGCTGGCCCCTGGCAGGGGCTGGGCTGGCCCTGCCCTGGCGCCTCGCAGGCTGCAGCTCCTGCTGGCCTTGGCACAGGGACGGGGTCCTGCGCCCTGGGCTCTGGGGCCATCTCCGCGTCTCTGCTGCTCTCCAGGCTTCTCAGGAAACACTGCTTTGTGCGACCGAGTTCCTCAGGAGGAGGGACCTTGAACAGCTGGTGAAGAACCAGAAGCTGTGGCAGTTCCCCGAGTGCCTGGTAAGGAGGGCCGGGAAGCCGCAGCCCCAGCCTGGAGCAGCCCCTGAGCGCGGTGCTCGGTGTGCGGGCTGGCAGCTGTGCCCCTGCCCGCTGCTGCAGCCCAAGGCCGCGCGGGCTCTGCTCCAGGCTCCTGCGGCCCCAGCCGGGTGCCCATGGAGCCCCGGCCCGGGGGGCTGCGGGGCCAACCCTTCCCTCCTGTCGCTCTCTCCAGCTGGCAGAGGACAGCAGCAGCGTGGCCGAGCACCTGCGCCGGGCCCTGCCCTACCTGCAGAGCCCACAGGAGCCCCTGCGAGAGGCGGCCGTCAGGTTCATTGGTGAGCCACGAGCCGGGCCAGGAGGGCGTGTGGGCACAGGTCTGGCGGCGCCGCTGGCAGGGAGCTGTGCCCTGGGCCTGACAGGCTCTGTGTTCCCAGGGACGGCCGGGCGGCACCTGAGGGGGAGGAAGGAAGAGCTCCAGCTCCTCTCTGAGGGTGACCAAGGGCAGCGGGCTGCCAGCAGGGGCTGCCGGGGGAGCTGCGAGCCCTGCCCCGGCTGCGGAGGGCTCTGCTCCCTGTGCGGACCAGGGCCGGCGTGGGCAGAGCACACAGAGCTTTCAGGGCACCTGGGGGATTCGTGGCCAGCAGCTTCGGGCTGATCCAGCTGGTCCCTGCTCCCTGCTGGCCATGGCCAGAGCCAGCTGGGATGGCCCTGGCACAGAGTCCCCTCGGGTCCCCTCAGATGTGGGAACTGACCATGGCTCTGCTCCTCTCTCTTTCAGCCCTTGAAGGCATGGAAAATGACATCAGTGTCGACGTCGCAAGCCTGGCAGTTCAGACACCGTACATCGTCCAGGAAGCAGAGAGAGCTCCATATTCCATCTTTGACAGCCTGCGTGATCGGCTCTGCAGGGCATGGAGGAGACGGCCTCGTCTGTCGAGGCTCGGCTGGCTGCGCTGCTGGAGCTCTGCACAGAGCTGATTCCAGAGGCTCTGTCTGCTGGGGCCACCTGAGCCAGCAGGAATGTTTTGTTTCGTTAAGATTGTTCTTTTCTTTCTTTTTGTTTTTCTTTAGCATGTTAATATAGGATGTGTTGCTATAGACAGACTCCCAGGATCTTTCTTTGGCTGTCCAGGCTCTGCAGGGCTGAGGGGAAGAGGGAGAAAAGGGTTCCTGGGCTCAGCAAGCTGCCCAGGCTTGCAGGGTTGCAGGGAAAATGGCCACAAGCCCCTTGGCCTTTGGTGGTTCTGCTGAAGCCTTTGTGCTGCCCACAGAGCAGACGGGCAGGGGCTGGAGCTGTGGGGATCTCTGTGAGAGCAGTGCCTGGAGATGGCCACAAGCCCTGTCCCAGGCAGGAAGCGCCATCCGTGTCCTCCTGCCCGTGTGTTGCTGGCTGGATTGCTGAGGGCTCCCAGGTGCCTCTTGGTGGGGCTCCTCTGGAGCTCCTGTGGGGCTGTGGCGCTGCTGCCGGGCAGGCTGGCCGGGCTGGGGAGACCCTGAGGGGACGGGGCCACAAAGGGATGAGGGGCTGTGGAAGCCCTGACAGGACAAGGCAGTGGGAAGGCACGGGGGGGACGTGTGAGGGAGAGGGTAACGTTGGCTCGGGGAGGAAAGTGGGTTGGAGCCAAAGAGACCACTCACCCCGATGTTTATGTGGCAAACAGAGCACATTTATTCTCAAGCCCTTCCTTCTAAAGGGCCTTTGAAAACCCGGTCTGGATGATTTCACTGCTCTGATCTCTGTGCCCCTTCAGATTCTGGCCTGGGCAATGCCTGCAGCCTTGGGAGAGATGTGATGGGCCCGGCCCCTGTCAGTCAAAGCAGGGCTGGTACATTCATCCCGTACAAGCCAGCCTGCACGGTGACACGGCAACAGAGTGAGAGGCACAGCTCCGGGAGCTCCCCGTGAACCTCAGCTCTGGGACCACTGTCTGCCCCAAGCTTCAGGGGCTGCAGTGGGAGCCCGGCTGGGCTCTGCCCTGGGGCCATCCTGCAGGGACAGCTGCAAACAGGGAGCATTCCCTGCCACAAAGAGCCAAGGCAGGGCTGTAGGGCAGCTGCTCCAGCCCCGACTGCACTGCTGAGTGCTGTGCTCTGGGGCTGGGGCTCCCCGCACAGGGGACTGCACTGGTGTGCCAGAGGAGACAGAGAAGCTGCTGCTTCAACCTAGCTGAGGTGGGTGCGTGGGCTGGGAAGAGTGGGGAGGCTCCAGGGGATTCACAGAGCTCATTCTGCTGCAAGGACGAGGAAAAAGGAGCGGGAACTCAGCAGTGAGGAGAGCTGGGGGCTGGAGAGCAGCTCTGAATGACACTAAAATCCCACCAGACCTCTTGAGACATTGCTGCTCCTCAGCCAGTGACAGGATGAGTCCCTTAGCCTGGGGCTTGGCCTTCCTCATGGCGAGGGGCACCAAGGAAGGGAACAGTGTGATGGAGACTGGAATAGGCTGGGAACTCACTGGGGGAAAAGAGGAAGCAGTTGGGATGTAAAAGGCAGGGAGAAGAGAGAACAGTTCAGAGAAGGGCTGAGCTACTGCTTGAGCAAGCTGCAAAAAGTCATTTGGGGTCATCCCAGATTGATTTCATTTCAGAAGTTATTGAACAAGTTTATTTTTTGGGTGGCTGCATGTTTTCTTGAGCTGTGTTGCTGAAATGCTCAAGCCAGTCTGTGCTGCAGGTCACCCCATTTCTCCTTTGGCTGATTGCAGCCCGGTGCTGAGCTCCAGCAGGGCCCTGGCAGAGCCCAGAGCAGCCTCAGCACCCGCAGAGCCCGGCTGCAAGGAGAGAAACCAGAAAGCCCTGTCAGCTGAAGGCTCCTGTCCCCTTGTCCCAGCCACCCGCGGTGCCCAGGCCATGCTGGCCGTGCCAGAGCTGTGCCCAGAGCTGCCCATCACTGCTGCCTTTGGGAGCAGAGCAGGAGGGCAGGACATGTGCCCAGCCTGCAGCCAGCCACGGCACCTCCAGCCCTCAGCAGCTGCCCAGAGCAGGACGCTCCTGTGCTCGCTGCCATCTCCCCAAAGCTCTGATCCCACCATCCCCAGCAGACAGGACCCACCTCACGCCATCCCCCGCTGGAAGAAAAGCTGCTCCCAAACGATGCCCTCAGCCTTCTCCAAGGGCACAGCCCATCCACTCTGCAGCTGCTCCCAAGCACGTCCTGATCCAGACTGGACTCCACCTGAAACGCTTCCTCTAGAAAGACAAACATCAAATTATGGAAAATAGGTTACAGAGAAAAAGGGGAACAAGAAAAAAGGTCAAAGATCTTATCTCTGTCAGGGGCCTAAGGAAGGCCCAACCCCTGCGTGCCAGGGAAAAACCCACCATGGGGGAGGGAATCCCAGGCTTTCTCCCTTCCCCTGCACTGCCCCCATGGTGATCCCAAAGCAAACAAGGGCAGTGGAGCAGCCCAAGCCCTTCCTTGCCTGCAAAGCAAAGCAGCCCCTGCACAGGGTCTGGAGTCCCACCTCTGCTCCCACCATGGGGGTTTGTTTGTGTCAGGCTGGCTGCCCCAGCCCAGCCCCAGTCCGGGGCACAGTGGGTGCTGGGGGCTGTTGGCAGGGCCAGGAGCCCACTCCCATTTCGTACCCACCCCAGCCCATGCCCCCAGCCCTGCCAAAAGCAGCCTGGCAGCCGACTGAAGGATCAGCTGCATCCGCCCCAGCAAAGGGGGAACCTTTGGTTCCCGGCCAGGCTGTGCAATGCCTAAATCTGGGAGCATTCCCCTGTGTCCTCACTGTCCCCAGCAGCAGCCCCACCTGGGACAGCTTCTCCAGGGGCTCCTTCTTCCCTGGGCCAGACCAGGCTGTCAGGGCTCTGCCCAGGGCCCCAGCCATCCATGAGCCATGGCAGGCAAAACCAGGGGGATGTTGGCCACCAGTGCTTGCCACACCAGGTCTCCAGCTCAGCTCCAGCCCATGAGCTGTGTTCCCTCCTGCTGACCCCTGCTCAGAGCTACAGGCAGGACAAAACCTGTCTGGTTGGCTTTGCTACTTAGTGCCAAGAGATGTGTGGAGCTGTTACCTGCCAGGCCCCTGGATCCAACTGTGCATGTGGATCTCTCCCATCTTCTAGAGCAGAGGAACATGGATCACGGAAAATCTCTTCTAAGGATGGCCTGTCCAAGGGCTGCATGGACAAACACCTCTTAATGACATCCTGGCACTCTGGGGAGAGAAACCAGAAATCACCAGTCATTTGGAGAAGTTGCCCCCTTTTCCCGTGCCCAGGCCATGCTGGGTGTGCTTAGAGGTGGGCCTAAACTTCCCCATGGATTTTCTGTTTGGAGGAGAGCAGGAGAGCAGGACATGTGCCACCTCCTCAGCAGCTGCCAGACCAGAATGCCCATGAGCTGCTGCTGTCTCCCAGCACTGGTATTGCTCCCGAGGCCAGAGATGAGGATCCACCTTGAGAGAGCCATCCTGGGAACAAGATCTGACCCCAGATATCTCCTGGCCCCTCCTGAACGGGTGCTTCCCCGTGACCAGGTGGTGCAGCAGGAGGCCCAGGGATCAGATCGTCGCTGCCTCGCCGTGGTAGCCTTGCTGGTGGATCCCCTCTGGTGGGCTGTAGGACAGGGTTCCTGTGGAACACAGACACAGTTCATCAGGGGGATGCTGCAGCCTCCAGCACCTGGAGGAGCAGCCCCCGCGCCTCCTCCTCCGGCAGGAACCCCCGCTCCGCCAGGAAACCCGACAGGTCCTGGCACCGCTCCGGATGCTCCAGCACCAGCACAAAGCTGTCGGGGAGCTGAGGCCACTCCAGGAGCTGAGTGACACCAGCAGAGCCAGAGGAGACCTTGTCCAGCAGCACGATCTCCAGGGCTGCGCTGGTGCCGTGGGGCTGCGGGAGGAGCACGATGCCGTCAGTGGGGCTGATGCCGTGCCGGGGGTCGGGAACCCCTCGGCCAGCCCGGGATGCTCTGCGCCCTGCGCTGGCCCCACGCCCGCTCTCCCTCCAGGCGTCCTGGCAGCTCCCACCCTGCCGGGCCCCGGCTCAGCCCCGCCCGGCACGGCCCGGCTTCTGCCGCTGGCCCGGCTCATCACCAGCTCGCCCCGGCGCCGAACGCGGTTCCCTGGCACCCTTTTGATGGCCACCTGCGAGCCGAGGGCAGCAGCGGGCTGAGCTCGCCGCCTGCCCCGCACAGCCCCATCCTTCTCCTCCTTCTCCTTCTCTCCCTCCTCCTCCTCCTTCCCCTCCTCCGTGCCCGCCGCCGGCCCCGCCGCTCCCCGGGCGCCGTCCGAGAGCCGCGTGGCCGCGCAGCCGCCGCCGCAGCCGCCGCTGCCCAGCAGCGAACCCGCCGGGGCCGCTCCTGCCGGGCCTCCTGCGCCTTCCCTGCGGGCGGGACGCGGCTGTCAGCGCTCGGCCCGGGCCAGGAGCGGCCCCGAGCGCCGCCCGAGCGCCCCGGGCCGGCCATGCCCCGGCGTTCTCCCCCGGCATCCCAGATTCGCCATGAAATGGAACCCTGAGCTTGTGGAAGTGCCTGAAAGATGCCCTGTTCCTCTGCAGGGACGCTCGGGCTGAGACAGGAGCCGGAGCCCTCTCTGGGGAAGCCTCCTCCGAGCTGGAATTTGTGCCGTGCTGGGAGAGGAGGAGGAGGGGAGAAGGCTGGCGCTGTGTGGCAGGAGCAGGAGGTTTGGGCCGCAGGACATTCCGTCTGCGCCGCTGCCCCGCAATGGGCGGGAACGCTGTGGGGAAGGCTGGGGGACACTGGAGCGGGATATGGATGGCACTGGGGGGACTGGGAGGGCCTGGGAATGAACTCAGGTGTATTGGGGATGAACCGGGCTGTGCTGGGAGGGACTGGAGGGGCACTGGGGCTGTACTGGGCTGTGCTGGGGATGAACTGGGCTGTACTGGGAGGGACTGGAGGGGTTGAATGGCTGTTCCCACTCGCACTGCCTCCCATTGGCCGAGGCTCACGCCCATCACGGCCTCAACCAATTAGCGCCAGGGATCATGGCTTTGTGGGCGGGGCCTGGGGGCTCCGCCATCTTTTCTTTTGCCTACAACTCCCGTCATGCTCTGCGGCCCCATAGAGCCCCATTAAAGCCGGGACTACAACGCCCGTCATGCCCCGCCCTCCACAGAACCCCGGTACCGCCCCCATCTGTCCCATCAGTGTCCCCCAGACCCTCCGGGACCCCCAAGTGCCCCTCAGCGTCCATTCGGGACCCCCAAAATTTTACTGGCAAAGTACAAAAGAACAAGAAACTTTGGAAAAGCGTTTAATACAAATCCAATCCAACTTAAATCACTTGTCATAGCAGTAACTTCATTAACTCAGCCCATTTAGCCTGGAAAGCCCTAAACACTGAAGTTGTTCAGGTACCCACAAATGTTCCATATAAAGAGCATTAGAAGAAGAGGAAAGAGAGAGAGAGACAGGAAGACAGAAGCTCCACAGAAAGACACACATGTGGCTCCGAGCTCCCGGGGCTCCAGTGTGGGTGAGACACAAACCCCAGGAGAAGGCAGAGTCCATACCAGGGGCTGACCTTGTGCTCCTTGGTTTTAAGCCCCTGGGCCTTCGTGGGCCTCCCCCCAGCTGGGACTTCTGATATCTCAGGTGTTCAGAGCTGGGTGAGCGCTGTCCCATCTGTGTGACTGATTGACAGCTCAGGCCAAGGTGTCTGGGGACATTGATCTCATCCAGCCTCTGACAGCGACCACGGTGACACTGGGGAACCTCATGGAGCCTCATGGAGCCATGGGTGAGTTGGGACAAGGCAGGTCCAAGGACACCCTGGAGACACTGGGGAACCTCATCGAGCCATGGATCAGTTGTGACACTGTGGGGACCTCGTGGAATCAGAGGGGACCATTGGGAAGCTCCCATGGATCCAAGGGCCCAGGGTGACACTGTGCAGCCCAGAGTGTCATGAGGAGCCATTGTGACAGTGTGTGTCCCCATGGAACCAAGGGAACATGGGACAGGCTGATGCCTTAAGTTTTAGCTTCCATATTTTCCCAATTCTGTGCTGTATCAGTCTGTAACTCTGAACTTCATGTAGAGTGTCAGCAAGTTCTCTTACAGTGCAGTCAGACAAAACAATCCTTTTCCTGCCTGAGAACCATAGACACTGCTGCAGCTTCAGGCCCAAAAAGTGAAAACAGCAGCGAATGTAGGAGAGCAGACTGGGAGGGTGGGACTGCATAATCTGAAGGTGTAATTGGACAATTAACCCCAATATGGAAATGAACCAAATCTTACAAAAGTGTGAAAACGTGTGACCTGGCGTCCATCCTGGATGTACCCTCAGCCATGCCCTTGTACTGCCCAGGTGAATCCTTTGAAGGCCTTTTTAATAAATCCCCACTTTACTCCTGTAACACTGTCCAGCCTCTGCTCTAGGTGGCTTCTCAAGGTATCAAGGCCTGGCTGGCTGGGCCACCTGGGGGCCACCTGACAGGTCCAGCTGACCTTGGCATGTCCAGGGCTGCTGCTCATCTGCCCCTGGAGCACTGCGGCTCGGTGCTCTCCTTCCTGTGGAAAGAACTGTCCTTCTCTTCCAGGTGCCCATGGCCAAAATTTGGATTCCTCTTCTTAGTTTGCTTCTATGCAAAGATTGTTCCCAGATGAAATCTGCCAGGACAGACAGACCTGGCTGGCTTGGGCACCCAGGGGCCACCTCTCATCTTCCTGTGAAACACTGGGACCCTGTGCTTTTCTTTCTTATGGGAAAAAAGCACCTTTCACATCCAGGCACCCATGGCCAAAGTTGGGAATCCGCCTCCAGGATTCCCTATATCCAGGGATTTCTCCCAGGTGAAACCTTCCAGGAGAGACAAGTCTGGCTGGCCTTGGTCTCCAAAGAGCTGATCCTTATCTGCCTTTGAAACACTGGAGCTTTGTGCTTTCCTTTATGATGAAAAGAACTCTTCTTCCTGCCCAGGTGCCCATGGCCAGAACTGAGATTCCACCATCAAAATTCTGAATATCCAAGGATTTCCCCCAGATGAAAGGTGCCAGGAGAGACAGGTCTGGCTCTCTTGGCCTATGGTGACCACCTCTCATCTCCTTCCAAAACACCTGGGCTCCACGCTTCTCTTTCCTATGGGAAAAACCATCCATCTTGACCAGATGCCCGTGGCCAAAGTTTGGAATCCTCCTCCAGAATTCCCTAGGTCCAAGGATTTCTCAGTGACAAAAGCTGCTAGGACAAACAGGTCTGGCTGGCCCGGCCTCCCAGGAGCCTTCTCTCTCTGCTTCTGCCCCTGCAACAGTGGGGCTCAGTGCTTTCCTTCCTATGGAAAAGAACCATCCTTCTTAACAATGCAGAAATGGCTGAAACTGGGGTTCCACCTCCCAAATTCCCTATATCCAAGGGTTGCTTTCAGACAAAAAAATACCAGAACAGAGAGGTCTGGCTGCCCTTGGCCTCTGATGGTCACCTTTCATCTGCCCCTGAAACACCGGTGTTCTGTGCTTGTCTTCCTATGGAAAAGAACTGTCCTTCTCCTCCAGGCAGCCAGGTCTGAAACTGGCATTCCACCTCTAAAATTCCCTATATCCAAGGACAAAATCTGCCAGCACCATCTGATCTGGCTGCCTTTGGCCTCTGGTGGCTGTGGCTCATCTTTCCCTGCAGCACTGGGGCTGGGTTGTTCCTTTCCTGTGGAGACCATGGTGGCATGATGAGGACCTGGAGGAACCATGGAGTCCATTGTGACACTTTGGGGCCATGGTGACACCACGGAGCTCCATGGAACCCAGAGACCACCATGACTCTGTGGGGCCTTGTGGAACCATGGAGACCATTCCGACCCTTCAGGGCCTGGTGTCACCAAGGGGGCATTGTGACACCTCAGGGCCTCCTGGAAGCAAGGGACCATTGGGACACTGTGGGGCTCCATGGAATGAGGGGAACAGGGAACAGGTCTGGCTGGCTTGGCCTCCCAGGGACCACCTGACAGGTCTGGCTGATCTTGGAATGTCAAGGGCTGCTTCTCATCTGCCCATGAACCACTGGGGCTTCGTGCTTTCCTTGCTATGGAAAAGAACTGTCCCTCTTTTCAGACACCCATGGACAAAATTGGTATTTCCCCTCAAAAATTTCCTGTATGCAAGGGTATCTGCCAGAAAAAAACCTTCCAGCTCTGGCTGGCCTTGGCCTCTGGTGGTCGCATCTCAGTTGCCTCAGAAGCACTGGGGCTCTGTGCCTTCCTTCCTGCAGAAAAGAACTGACCCTCTTGTCCAGGGGCCATGGCAGGAACTGGAATGTGGCCGCCAAAATTCCATCTATCCTAGGATTGCTCCCAGACAAAAGCTGCCAGGACAGACAGTTTTGCCTGGCCTTGGCCTCTGGTGATATGAGCAGAAGGTTTTCCTTTGCAAACACCTTGGAGAGGGCCGAGAGATCTCCCGAGCTGGGTTTTGCAGGCCTCAGGAACATAACCCATGTATGGAGGCTGATGTGCTTGGGCTCAGTTGTGAAGAGACTGAGGACAGATCAGGAGTGGCCTGGCAGGGCTTGAAAGGTGGATTCCGAAATGGTGGAGCTTTTCTCCATAGTGGGAATCAGGCAGGGAGAGAAATTATTCCACAAATGCAGCTGGGGAAATCCAGACTGGACCCAGGAGGAGAAAGGAATTTCCCTCCCAGGGCAGGGCTGTGGTGCAGCACGTCCCCAGCAGGAGCCTGGAGCAGCCCAAGGCTTTGTGTGTCCAGGCAGGGGCAGCAGGAGGCAGAGCTGCCAGCAAAGGAAGGGCCAGCGAGGTGGGGCAGCCGGGGGTGACGACAGCCTGCAGGGACAGAGGCGCAGGGCAGGGACACCGTGGGACAGCCTGGGCTGCAGAGGGCTCAGGGATGTGCAGCAGCTGCAAGGCCCTGACAGAGCCAACCTGTGCAGCCCTTTGGCCATGGCTGCTGGCCCTGGGCCTGAGGCCACGAGGGGACAAGTGACCCTTGCAGCCCTGGGGCCTCAGTGCCTCCTTGTCCCTGCTCAGCAGCCTGGCAGGGGCCACCCCATGGTCCTGCCCTTGGCACTGCACATCCCCACATGCCAGTGCCCATCCCGGGAAGAGCCCTGAGCAATGAGGGAGGGACAGGATCTGCCTTGCCAGGGGCTGGGGCTCAGGCCTGTGCCCTTTGCATTCCTGAAACACATCCAGGTTTGCTCAGCACCAGAGACACCTTTCCCTTGCTTGTCCCCAGCTGTCATCAGTGCCTCCAGTGTTGTGCTCTGACTGGAACCTGGGGACACTTTCTCAGTCCTGTCCCTCAGTGGGACCCATGTGTGAGAACCCCGGGTTTGGTTTGGGGTCTCGTGTGGTGGTAAAGCTTCTCCTCCAACCCGTGTTCCCAAAGAAAAACTCCGCACCCTCTTCTTGCTCGGTCTCAAGACGATTTATTGCTAGTTATCTAACAGATTAGGTTCTCGGGCTGCGGCCCTTTGGTCAGCGGCCCAGGCAGAGAGGCACACACTCCTGACACCCTGACTGTCTGGTGTCTTCTTCTTCTCTCTCTCCGCTCAGGGCTGCTGCTATCTTTTATAAGATATATTACATATAACATTTTTACAATTATTCCCCAATACCTATTACCTACGTTACCAAGTGTTTTTCTATTCTAAACCAATCTGTGAGTGCCAACATCACCAAGAACATGGAGGTAAGGAAGAAGAAAGAAGAAGGATGGGTTCAGCCCACTTTCCTCCATCTTAGAACTTCTGACCCCCCATATACAAAGTAAAAACCCCCCTGTACATGCACTAAAACACCCCTGCACACTACCAAAAAATTTTTCCCTCTACTTTGTGACTGCATTTACTATACTATCTAGCATTTTGTGACTGCTTGTTCCACCTTCAAAGTTGGTAATTCATTCCATGGTTCAAACTTGAAATCACAGCTAAATCCAGCTGCCTGCCGGGTCCAGACTGCGTCTGACCACGGCCTGGAACCTCTAAAAATGTCTGAGAGACATTTTGAGTTCCCACATCTCCCCTCCCTGTTTGAACCAAAAACACCTGCTTTGCCACTTTGTTCAAGGCCCTTTGAATACACATGAAAATGCATGGCATGACAAGCAGAAGAACTACAAGCCCTATAAGAATGTAAGATATTATTTTCAAAATTTCTTTCCACACTAGTGAGAGATCAAAAAGGTTAAAGAAATCATCCCACCAGGACCCTGTTACTTTTTTCAACTTGGTGATACTACTTTCTATTTGTTTTATATTTTCATGAATGGATTTTGAATGATCGGACAAATTCATGCAGCACATCCCCTCAAATTCTTCACATCCGTGCCCATGTGACAGCAGCAAATAATCAATTGCTGCCCGGTTTTGAAGCACTGCCTGTCTTGCACTGCTGATGTCTGTTAACATGTCACTCAGTGCAGACGAAATGGCACGACTGTGTTTGCTCAACCAGCAAGCTATGTGGTCCAATTGTGTCAAGGCCACCCCCGATGATGTTTGGGGCGAGAAAATTGCAACTGCAATTCTCTGAGCCTTGTCCCAGGTATAAACATCATCATCACAATTCGGACTATATTGATCAAGGGATCTTTTTTCCCCTGCGTGTCTGTTCCTTTAAAGTTTTCAAATCAGGCGTTATCAATGAGAGCTCCCCAATGCTGCATGGACTGCCCTTGATTTTTGAAGGGATAGCAGGCCAAACTCTGTCCCCGCAAATCAAAAACACTCCCTTTGGTAAAGTGACTGGGTGTTGAAGGGATGCTTTTCTTGTCACCTTGGTGTAATTGCACCAGGATGATGCATTTTTATAAAAAGACTGATTCGAAGTGACATCTATTGTGTGATTATCTGTCTTTGCCACTCCCACTGGATTAAATTTGATACAGTATTTCATTTTTGTTGACCCAAAAATGTCTAACTCTGGGGGTTCCAGGTGAGCCACAGGAAGGTATTGTGTCCAAACATGCCACCCTTCCACAGGATCCGAAAAGGTTTTCAAAACCTTTGGAGGGATATTTTTTGGAATTGGCCACTCCTTCACTGGCACACCTACCAAACATGTTGAAAATGGTTTCCCTGGCTTTGAATGAGTCAGACAAATACTGTCCAGACCCGCTGCCTTTGCCAAAGTTTCCCACACATTTTCCCTCAGTTGTTTCATGGGAAAGTCTGTCTCATTGTCCAAAGCAACAGACAAGAGAATGAGACACATGAACACTGCCTGTCTAAACTCCATGTCCATGTCCCCAACCTCTGTGAAAAACCCCTCAATGCAGCAATGTTCAAATGACACTTAATTTCCCTGAAAAAACCCCAAGTCTCTGAATAATCAATCGTTGTCCGACGAGACGTCTGCAGCGTCCTTGTCTGCCTCCATCTGCGTGCTCTCTTCTTTGCTTCTCGGGTCCGCGTCCACCTGCGTCTGCACCCGAAAAGGTTTCACATGCCTCGCCGACACCCACTTCGGTCCTCGCTCTGTGGAAACACAAGCGAAACCCTTGCCCCAAGTTATTAATGTAAATGGACCTTCAATTTGTCCTGATTCTGGATTTCTGATCAAAACCAAAGGATTTTCCCTTTACTTTGCTTGTGCACTGTTTGTAAAATGCCTGACAATTGGTGGTGTGGGCTCTGAGAAAGAACCATTTAAAAAATTCAATACATACAGAGCTTTGTTCAGCTGCATATAAGGTGTTGAGCCTGCCTCTCCCCTTTTCTGTTTATCCAAAAGGGATTTCAGGGTGTGATGTGTTCTTTCAATGATTGCTTGACCTGAGGGAGAATAAGGAATACCAAAAATGTGCTTCACTCCCCATTTTTTCAGAAATTTGTCAAGCACCTTGCCTGTATAAGTTGGACCATTATCTGTTTTTATTTCTTGTGGCATCCCGAGTGATGCAAATGCTTGTAAAAAGTGTCTGCAGGCATGTTCTGCGGTTTCCCCTGTATGTAATGATGCAAAAATCGCCCCTGAAAATGTGTCAGCTGAGACATGGATATTTTTGAGCCTCCCAAAAGATGGGTATTTTGTGACATCAGCTTGCCAGAGCTGAAGACTCTGCAATCCCCTTGGATTGACAGCTCCTGTAGACGCAGGAGGCTGCACAAGCTGACAGTCTGGACAAGCATTGATGATCTCCCTCGCCTGACTTTTGGAGAGGCAAAAGGATTCCATCAATGCCTGTGCATTCTGATGGAAAAAAGCATGGCTCAATTTTGCCTGCTCAAAAATATCCGGCAATGTCTGAGATATGGTCATTGT
Organism: Lonchura striata; assembly: GCF_050655825.1. Classification (NCBI taxonomy): domain Eukaryota; kingdom Metazoa; phylum Chordata; class Aves; order Passeriformes; family Estrildidae; genus Lonchura; species Lonchura striata. The sequence continues at coordinate 6,293,997 of NC_140738.1, forward strand.
AAGTCTGTCTGCTTGAGCATTTCCCTCTGCTAAGAACCCTGGGAGTGATGAGTGTGCCCTGATATGTGTAACAAAATATTCATGTTCTCTATTTTCCAGAATTGTCCTCATGCATGACAAATATGAATATAAAATTTCATTGTCAGTGTGTTTCAAAAGTGATCCCTCTAACCGTTTGACCACATTTGCAACCTATGCTGAATCTGTGACCAGATTGAGAGGTTCCTGAAACAATTGAAAAACCCTGGCCACTGCTGCCAATTCCACAATTTGTGGTGAACCCTGTACCATTTTTATGTCTGATTTCCACTCCCCTGTTTTTGAATTTTGCCATGTAACTACTGATTTGTGAGTTTTTCCCGAACCATCAGTGAATACTGTCACCCCATCCACTGGTTCCTGGCTTATTTTTGGCTTTTCCCTGAAACTTACTTTCGCATTCAGCATCCTGTGAGCTGGAAAATGAACTGTACAAATTCCCGGATAACCTAACAAAGCAATTGTAAAATCCTGTGATTTCTGCATCGCCCATTCAAAATACACTTTTTTCAAAGGAACATGAATAACTGAGAAATCTCTGCCTGACATTGTCAGCAACCTGGTTCTCGCCTTAATAATAATCTGTGCTGCCATTTCTAGATCTGTGAGAATTGTTTTTGAGGGCCTGTAAGCTAAGAAAACCCATTCTATCAACAAAAGAGGGTCCATTTGAGACAAATCCCATTGAAAAATCAACCCATATAACTGTGCTGTTTCCCCCAACACTGCTAAATGAAAAGGCAATGATTCTACAAAGTGATGTGCTTGTCTCTGCTGAATCATGTCTGTGATCTTTTCAAGGTCTCTTTTTGCTTCAGGCGTCAGAGTTCTGGGAGATTTGATGTTATTGTCCCCTCTCAAAAGGTCGAGCAACGACGAGATGTCATCATTGGTGATTCCCAGGATCGGTCTCATCCAGTTATCTCCCCCAAAAGCTGTTGCAAGTCCTGGAGATTGGTGACCTTTGTGTTGACTTTCAGTTTCTGTGGCCTTATTGTTTGTTTTGTGATCTTCCATCCCAGGTATTTCCAAGGTGCAATTTCCTGTATTTTTGGTGTACTAATTTCCAGTCCTGATTTTTGCACCTGCACAATCACACAGTCATGAACCTCTTGCTCCTCCTGTTTTGTTGGTGCTGCAATGAGAAAATCATCCATATAATGGATAATTTTTGGTTTTGGATGTTTTTCTCGTGCTGGATGCAAAGCTTGGGCCACGTACCATTGGCAAATGCTTGGAGAATTTTTGAGTCCCTGAGGAAGAACCGTCCAGTGGTATCTCTGCAAAGGTTCTTCTCTGTTGATGCTTGGGACAGAAAATGCAAAGTGTGGAGCATCATCTGGATGAAGTGGAATGCTGAAAAAACAGTCCTTGAGATCAATGATCACAAGCGACCAGTCCCTCGGGATCATCGAGAGAGATGGAAGCCCAAGCTGCAGTGGCCCCATGTCCTCAATGACCTCGTTGATTTTCCCGAGATCATGAAGCAGTCTCCAAGACCCTGAAGTTTTCTTGTGAATGACAAACACTGGGGAATTCCATGGGCTGTTCGTTGGTTTGATGTGTCCCTTCTGCAGCTGTTCTTGGACCAACTTTTTCAATGCACTCAATTTTTTCTGCTCCAGGGGCCACTGATCCACCCAAAGAGGATCATTTGTTTTCCAGGTCAGTTTCAAAGTGCCACAGTGACCCCTGTTAAAAATCCAATTCTAATTTCAGTCCCCATTGTGCCAAAAGGTCCCTTCCCCATACTGTGATGGGCTTTTGCACGATGAAAGGACGGATAACTGCTGTCTTTTTTCCTGGGCCTGTGACAACAATTGCGTTCTCACTCTGCATGCACAGGGAACTCCCCCCTATGCCTGTGAGAGAACCCAAAGGTGCAACCAAGTCCCATTCCCAAGGCCAAAAAATGTATGAAATAACTGTAACATCCGCTCCTGTGTCAAGCATCCCTGTAATAGCAATTGTCTTCTCGTTACAAGTCAACTGACAAGTAACAATGGGCCGATCCCGGCTCAAATGTTTCACCAAAGATGCATGCACCTCTGCTTGATCACCAGGAAAAGAGTCCCGTTTGTTGAACACCAGCATGGCTTGCCTTTCTGGATGAGATGGCAAAGCCATGGCTCGAGCAATCGGTGTGTTTTGTGGAATTGTCAGAGGTGGTCGCAAGGCTTTTGCCGTGACCATCAACTCCTCATTATGGTTTGCTGAAATCAAAGATGGATAAACAACAAGTCCAAGGATACTGCTCCTGTCCCTGGCCATTATTAAAAAGTCCTGCCTTTTCCAAGAAGTCCCTGTGACACCTGTAGGTATCACTGCATGGCTATTGTCCAAAAGACACGTCAACTTGGAGGTTGCCAAGATGCATTGGAATCTGGGTGGTACCAAGTCTGGGTCGCTGGGGATTTTGGAGATTGCTCTGCTGAGGGGCTCTGTTTGTTGCTCCCCGAGGATTGTTCCTGCTGGTTCTGTGTCACTGCCAGGATTTGTGTCTGAGAGCGCTAGCGTTGATTCGCGCTTTTTCCCGTTTCCCGGAATAGGAAGAAGTTTCCCATCCATATCTGTCTGTGAGTGACACTCACTTGCGAGATGTTTCCCTCTCCTGCATCGAGGGCAAAGGTCTGGTGGTTTGTTGGGCTTTGCAAGTTGTGGGCAGTTCCTTTTAATATGTCCTTGTGCCCCACACCCAAAGCACCGTCTCTCTGCATTAGGGTTGCCCTTTGTATAATTTGCAAGAGCTTCCCTAACACGTTTTTCAATTTGATCCCCCAAGTGTTCCTCCATGATGGAAGCAACATGTTGTGGTGTCCCCACCTTGCTGCAAGCCTTGATCATGTCTGCCAAGGTGGCCTGGTGCGCATCATTCTGATGATCCATCTGCACTCTGGATTGGCATTGGAGAACGCGAGGCTTTTGACCAGGTGTGGTTTCACTCCCTCCTTGGTCACCTGCCGCTCCACCGCCTGAGAAAGACGATCCACAAATGAAGAAAACGGCTCTGCAGGACCTTGTTTGATCTCGGTGTAGATGGTGTCCTGGACCCCCGCTGGAGCAATTTGAAGAATTGCCCTCCGTGCTGCCTCTTTGATGTCGCTGAGCACGTGACACGGGAGCCTCACCGCCTGTTGAGTTGGATCGTCCTCAGGAGGATCACCAGCAAGCTGCACCATGGTGAGGTTCGCATTCGGCCCACCCTGGTATCTGGCTTTCAGCTCCTCCAAGGATCTCCTCCACACCTTCTGCCACACAAGAGCTTGGGTGTCTGTAAGAACTGATGTTGCAAGATATTTAGGATCATATGGTGTTAAATCATACATGCCAAAAATGCTTTTTAACATCTGCTTGACATATGGTGATGACAACCCATTGTCCCTAATGGCCTTAGCTAAATCTTTGATTGCTCCACGGTCCAGGCATTCCCATCTCGGGTTTTGGCCCTGAGCGTCATAGCTCACCGGCATTATTATGTTTCCCGAGCCCTGCAATAAGCCTTTCTCTTTCTCCAACTCTGCTCGAATGTCCTGCCAGTCCACTTTTGTGCTCTGCAAAGCTGTAAATTCAGTGGGTACTTGCCTGTAGAGTGGAGTCATCTGCTGTGGCTGCAGCTCTGGTGCAGCAGCACTCACCGATACCAACGGCATCTGCAGCATCTGCGAAGATGAAGGCTGGGAGTCTCTGGAGAAAAGTGAAGCATCTGCTGTGGAGGAGAATACACGACTGCCTTGCATTATTTGGAAAATTTTTGGAAGATGAACCAACAGTTCTGGCTGTGACTCCAAGGCTGTGCTTCAATATCGTAAAAGAAATTCAACAACCCCCTTTGATATTAAAATTGACTCTCCCTGCCCCGAAAGTTTGGCAGACCTTGATTTTGGAATTGTTCAAGCTGGGACACCTTTCAAAGCGGTGATGCATATCGTTTCATCCCGTTGCTGCACCTCAGCAGAAGTGTCCTGAGTCCCGCACTGTTCCGGTGTCAGTGGAGGTTCCTGCTGCCGTGCAGATGTGACCTTTTTCACCCTGGAGTTTTTCTTATAAGAAACTGGAAAAAAGTCCTGCAATGTCACAGTCCCACCACTGGGTGGCGCAGTGCCTTGCCGGACAAGTTCTGTGCCGCCTGTTGCAATGTTGTGGTTCCGCCGCTAGATGGCGCTGCCGCCTGACCAGCTGAGGTCAGAACCGCACTCTGCTCTTCAATCTGCACTTCGATAAACATTTGAGCATCTCTTCTGTCAACTGATTTACATTCGCAAATCCCGCACTAATTCCTGATAAACCTTTGAGCATTTCTCCTAATAACTGATTCACGTTTGCAATCCCTGCAGTCGGTGAAACGGACTGTCGTTGCAATAACTGTTCTAATTTGGCCATGTCTGAAGCTGACAGGGATTGGCCTTGGGCTTGGGCTGTCTGTTGCCATGGGAACTGTGATGGAGCGGTGCCCTGAGGAATGTTTACATCCTGGCCACGCCCCATCCCTGCCTGCGTCATCTCAGGGGAGTGATTGCTCCTGCTCCGACCCTGGCTCTGCTTTGGCCTCGCTCCGCCCCGCACCGCCTCCGAATCAGAGCCACTGCCATCCCCCCCAAGGCTGACACAACCACCCTCCTGTTCCCATTCCGGCCCCGATGTCTCCGTCTCACTTTGCCCGTCTCCTGGCTCTGTGCCAGCACCCACAGCCTGTGCGCGCCGGCTCCGCCCCCTGTGTGCCCGTCCCGCGCATTCGAAATGTGAGAAATCCCCTCCACCCGTGGCTGTCGGGTTTTGCTCGACCTTCACACACGTGCCCGCCACCTGAGCTGCAGCGAGGAACGCCTCCCGCTGTCCCTCTGCCGCTTCCTCAGCGGCCCTGGCTGCCGTGGTCAGGAAGCCAAGTTCCCGCACCCTTTGGGCGGCTGCTTCTGCGGCCTCACGGATTCTCGACATTGAACGCATCCCCGGGTGCTCCGAGCGTACCACCGCCGCACTCGCACCCCCCGCTTTCGCCCCGATCCGTCCCGCCCCATCCGCTCTCCCCGGCCTCGCTTTCTGCGCGGGCTGTTTTGAACTCCCAGCCTGTGCAGATGTGGAGGCACTTTCCTCTCCCTCCTCCCCCTGCTCTGCACTCACATTCGCACCTTCCCCCACCGGAGCTGTCGCCGCTGCCCCCCTCACCGTGGGTTTGGACTTGGGCAATGCCTTCCTCCCACTGAGGGTCACGGCTGTGCCTGGCTCACTTGCCTCCGTCTGGGGAATTTCTGCATCGGAGGAGCTTAGGGACTCTTGGGAAACTGAGGAACAGTGAGAGCCCGGGGACACGGGACACGATGGGGTATCATCTCCTTGATTTTCCACAGGAAGCAATCCTGCCTGTCCTGTGTCTGTGGTGAGAGGGGCTGTCCCAAGCTGCTGGCCGGACTGTCCCCCACCCTGTTTGTCACCAGGAGCCGTAGCTGCCTGGCTTGAGCTGCCGCGTTGTGAGAGTGACTCTAAAACTGTTCTTGCTGAAGATAAAAGTTTTGCAGCAAGCTTATTATTTTTTATAGCCTGATAATATAATTGCTTATTAATTTCCTGCCAAAAATTTGGCTCATACAATAAATCTGGATCTGAGTGTGGGAAGTTACACCGCACCCATAATAATAAATTTTTCAACTCCTTTTGAGCAATCTCTACCGGATGGGCAGAGATGATGCCCTGGAAAGCAGATACTATTTCTTTTTCCTCTTGGGAGAATTCCCCCCCCCATGTTCTTAATTTTGACCGTTCTCACCAAAAGCTGTGTCGGCTCGAGGTCAGTCCGGAGATGGCACTGATCACCGTCCAGCAGGTCACAGGTGAGAGATCCCAGGCGCGCTTCTGGGTCATCTCCTCCCTGGAAAGTCCCCGAGACAAGTTGTTTCAGTGAAGGTCAGGTTCTTATCTCGAGCTGTCTGCTCCCTCTCTTCTTGGAATTTGCTGCGAGTGTGTGCTCTGCTCTTCTCTCTTTTTTTTTTATTTTTTTCTCTTCTCCGCTGATGCAGGTTGGAGGATGTTTGATGTTTCTTTTTGGTCTTCTTGCTGGTGCCCACCCACAGGGACGCCAGTTGTGAGAACCCCGGGTTTGGCTGGGGTTCTCGTGTGGTGGTAGAGCTTCTCCTCCAACCTGTGTTCCCAAAGGAAAACTCCGCAGTCTCTTCTTGTTTGGTCTCAAGATGTTTTATTGCTAGTTATCTAACAGATTAGGTTCTCGGGCTGCGGCCCTTTGGTCAGTGGCCCAGGCAGAGACGCACACACTCCTGACACCCTGACTGTCCGGTGTCTTCTTCTCCTCTCTCCCCGCCCAGGGCTGCTGCTATCTTTTATAAGATATATTACGTATAACATGTTTACAATTATTCCCCAATACCTATTACCTACGTTACCAAATGTTTTTCTATTCTAAACCAATCTGTGAGTGCCAACATCACCAAGAACATGGAGGTAAGGAAGAATAAAGAAGAAGGATGGGTTCAGCCCACTTTCCTCCATCTTAGAACTTCTGACCCCCATGTACAAAGTAAAAACCCCCCTGTACATGCACTAAAACCCCCCTGTACACTACCAAAAAATATTTCCCTCTACTTTGTGACTACATTTACTATACTATCTAGCACTTTGTGACTGCTTGTTCCACCTTCAAAGTTGGTAATTCATTCCATGGTTCAAACTCGAAATCACAGCTAAATCTAGCTGCCTGCTGGGGTCCAGACTGCGTCTGACCACGGCCTGGAACCTCTAAAAATGTTTGAGAAATATTTTGAGTTCCCACACTGTGGCACCTGTGGGGCTGCACAGACAGCCCTGCCTGGGCTTTGCCGGCCTCTGGGCCAGCAGAGAGGCGGCCAGGGCTGGCCATGGCCGGGAACAGGCCCTGAGCCCCGCAGGAGGATGGAGCTGGGCCACAGCCAAACTCAGCCCAGGGCAGAGCTGGGCTCAGCAGCCAGGGCTGCCCAGGGCTGGCACAGACAGAGGCTGGCGCTGACAAATGTCCTGGGCCCCTCCCTGCTCTGTCCGTGCCCCAAGGGCACAGAGCAGCCTCCTCTCTGGGGCTCTTGCCTGTTTTCAATGCCTGCCCAGGCGCTGGCCCTGCCCCACAAGGCCTGGGCTGAGTCCTGCCCCTGCCCGCTCAGCCAGGCTGAGATGGACACTGATGGTTCCTGTGCCAGGCTCTCCCAGCCCAGCCCAGCTCCCTGCCAGCTCTGCCAGCTGCCCTGAGCTCTGGGCAGCACCAAGGGCCTCTCCCCAGCACAGCCCAGCCGGCTCTGGCCCCACAGCTCTGCTCAGCCCAGGCTGCTCTGGGCACTGCCCCACGGCCTCAGCCCCTGCCAAGGGCACAGCAGCAGCTGCAGCTCAGCCAGGACTCAGCCCCACCATGGGGGAAGGGGCTTGGCCAAGGCCAAAGGAGCTCCCTGGCTGCCCTGCTCCCCTCTGCCTGAGGTGCTGAGAGCTCTGCAGCCCCTCCTGCCATCCCATCTGCCCAGGCCAGCACAAGAGCCCCGGCCCTGGGGCCCTCCAGAGCTGCTCCTGCTCCAGGCCCAGGGCCCATCCCAGAGCTGGGGCAGCCACAAAGCTGTGCCCATTTCTGCTCATTGCTGCTCTGATGGGGATGCATCCTCAGCCCCTTGGAGGTTGCTGATGAATTTTCCTACTCCAGAGGCCTTTTCTTTCTTGAGCTCTTCAGTTCAGGAATTCAGTGAGAAATGCTCATAAATATTTGTTCAAAATACCCAAACACTGCTTGGGTAGCACCTCGAGTGCTTTGTCCAATTCTGGGGTCCCCAATTTAGGGAGTGTCAGAGTCCAGGACATCCCTCTGGTTGTCCTGGCTGTCTTGAGACCCTGGCAGGGATCTTGGAGACCCTGGCAAGAAGTCAAAAAACATCTGTGGCTTCAATTTAAGCCTGTGGAAAGCTGTCAACTCTGGATGATGAATTACAAATCACAAGAGTTTTAGTAGTGTGATATTTGAACTAACACAGGATGAAAAAATAGAATTTTGGGATCTTTAGAATGGGGTTCAGGGGACAACATGGAGGGATTTTGTCGTGTCCTAACCTTCTTGTTCTTCTTGTCCTCCATGTCTTGGTGTGATAGTGGCACTTTTCTATTGGTTTAAGGTAGAGATCCACTGTCTAAGATAGGTGATGGGAATTGGTGAAGAAATTGTAAACATACACACATCGTTTTGAGTATATAATGTGGGAACTGCCCAGGATCCAGGCCAGACTGATATGGCTTCTGTACTAGGCAGACCACAGCAGTTCAGAGAAAGAATATACAGATAAGAAGAAATAAACAACTTGAAAAAAACAACTAAAAGCATTCCAAGACTCCTCATTTAACTGCGTTCGGGCTAGGGAAGCAAAGACTCTTGGACCTCTCTTGGGGTCACCCTGACCTTCAGGAACCACAAGAGAGAGAAATCCACAAGGAAGGACATGTTGGGGCTGGACTGTGTCCACAGAAGGGCAAAAAGGCTGGGGAGGGGTCTGGAGCACAAGTCCTGTCAGAGCGACTGAGGGAGCTGGGGTTGTTGATCCTGGAGAAGAGGAGACTCAGGTGAGACCTCATCACTGTCTACAACTCCCTGACAGGAGGCTGCAGCCAGGTGGGACTCGGGGTCTTTTCCCAGGGAACAGGGACACGGCAAGAGGACACAGCCTTCAGCTGCACCAGGGGATGTTTATGCTGGACATCAGGAAATATTCTTCACACAAAGGGTGACTGGGCATTGGAATGGGCTGCCCAGGGAGGTGGGTGAGTCACCGTCCCTGGAAGCGTTTCAGAAAAGACTGGATGTGGCACTCAGTGCCATGGTCTGGGTGACAAGATGGTCTTGGGTCCCAGGTTGGACTCGATGCTCTCCAAGGCCTTTTCCAGCCTGGTTGATTCTCTGATGATTGTGACACTGCAGGGCCCTGGGGAAGCAAGGGGCCATTGTGACACTGCGGGGCCTGGTGGCACTGAGAGGACTACGGTGACACTGTGTACGACATGGCACCACAGAGCCAAGGGGTCATTGTGACACTGTGGGGCTGAATGGAAGCAAGGAGTGCATTGTGACAGTCTGGGTCCTGGTGGGACCACAGAGGCCACTGTGACCCTGCAGGGCCTGTGGAACCATGCAGAGCTTTGTGACAGAGCAGGACCTCATGTCATGATGGGGCCATGGTGACACTGCAGGGCCCCATGGAACCAAGGGGCCAGTGCTGCACATCAGGGACTCCTGGAATGAAGGAAACATGTTTGACACCATGGTGGCCCTTGGGACCAAGAGGCCATTGTGACACTGTGGGACCAAGGAGAGCATTGCTACCCTGCCAGACATCATGGAACCAAGGATCCACTGTGACATTGCACGGCCTTGGGGGACCACGGTGACATTGTGACACTGCAGGGCCCAAGGATCCAAGGGACTTTGTGACACCAAGGGGTCCCATGGAACCAAAGGGACATTGTGACACTGGGAGGCCTCATGGAATCATGGAGACCATTGGGTCACTCTGGAGCTGCATGGAACCATGGTGACACCAAGTTGTCTGGGAGTGTGGATCTGCTGGAGGGTAGGAGGGCTCTGCACAGGGCCCTGGACAGGCTGGATCCAGGGCCCAAATGCAACAAGGTGAGGTTTAACAAGTCCAAGTGCCGGGTCCTGCACTTTGGCCACAACAACCCCTGCAGCACTACAGGCTGGGGACAGAGGGGCTGGACAGCAGCCAGGCAGAAAGGGACCTGCAGGGACTGATGGACAGCAGGCTGGACATGAGCCAGCAGAGTGCCCAGGTGGTCAAGAAGGCCAATGGCTCCTGGCCTGGATCAGGAATGGTGTGGCCAGCAGGAGCAGGGCAGTGATTCTTCCCCTGTGCTGGGCACTGGTTGGGCAGCACCTTGAGTGCTATGTGCAGTTCTGGGCTCCCAAATTTAGGAAGGATATGGAGGGGCTGGTGCGTGTCCAGAGAAGGGCAGCAAGCCTGGGGAGGTTTCTGGGGAGAAAGTCCTTTGAGAAGCAGATGAGTGAGCTGGGGTTGTTGATCCTGGAGAAGAGGACGCTCACGGGAGAGAAAGTGGGGTCAGGGCATAGCTTAAACTTGATGTTATCCAAGGACTTTTCCAACCTTGAGGATTCTGTCATTCACTGAAACCACCCTTGGAGCAGTTGCAGGAGGAGCCCTGGGCCTCCTCTTCAGAACCTGCAGCAGTCCAGGTCCCTCAGCTTCTCCTCACAGCCCCAAAGCCCATCCTGTCAGTCCTGCAGAGCCTCTGCAGCTCCTCCTCACTGCCCAGAGCAGGGAGCCCCACAGGCAGACACAGCAGCCCAGATGTGCCCCCCTGGCCTGGGGTGCCTCTGGCAAGGGAGCAGCACCAGGCACTGCAGGAGCCTGCAGACAATTCCTGCAGCACTTGTGGGATGATCCTGCTCCCAAAGGGATGTTCCCATGGTGCTGACTCAGGAACTGCAATGGGGAGTTGGGCCAGAGAGGAAAGGGCAAACAGGGATGGGCTGTGTGCACGGGAGGGAACAGGGTTGGGAAAGAGGAAGAAATTTGTAGAAGGAAGAGGAAAGAAAGCAAAGGGGAAACTAAGGAAATGCTCAGGGCAGTTTGGGGATGGCTGCCAGGCAGCCCTGGCTCTGAGCAGCAGTGTCTGCAGTGGAACAGGAAACTCCCAGCTGATGGGAACAAACTTTCTGGCTGACTGCAGAGGCCAGGACAAAGCTGAGTGGTTTCCCTGGCATCCCCCAGCCCTTCCTGGCCCCAGGGGCTGATGGCATTTGTGCTGCCTCAGGTCCATGTCCCCACAGCACCTGCTGTGTGCAATGCAAACAGGGGCTGCTGAGCCAGTGCTGTCGTGTCTGTGCCTGCAAGGATGCGGCACCTCTGTGAGCTGGGGGAGAGGCCAGGGCTGCAGAGGGGGGATGTTGTTGGCAGCTCCCTGAGGATGCTCTGGGACTCTGCCCTGGGCTGTGCAGCGCACTGGGGATGGATCAGCCCCTGCTCTGCTGCTCCTTCCCGTCTCCCCCAGGGTCCTTGCAGAGCACCAGCCGTGCTGTTCGCCCCCAGCCTGCCCACGGCCAGCCTGGGGCTGCTCACGGGGGTTTTCTGTGCTGAGCATTGGCCTGGCCGTGTTCTTGAGAGAGCCTGGGCAAGGAGCCTGGAGCCCCCAGGCCCTGGCCTGAGGCGTCAGCGCTGCCCCAGCAGTGCCCATGGTCTGTCCCTGCTGCAGCCCCGGCACTGCCACCCCCAGGACTGTGCCCGGCCCCGAGAGCACTCAGGCCCTGCAGCAACACCAGGGCCACCAGGGCAGTGGGGCAGGGCCACGGGAGCAGCACTGGCAGCACCAAGTGCTGCTGCTCCTGGGCACAGCTGCTGTGCCAGCACTGATCTGCCCCAGCTCTGCACACAGACATTGCTGCTGTAGCTCCAGAGAAGGCAACAAAAGGGCATCTCTGCAGAAAACACTGCTGGGACATCCTTTAGTTCCCTGAAAGCCACTGAGAGTGGTTTGAGAGCCCCTCATTGACAGAGTCTGTGGCCACAGGGAAGGTGGAGAGAAACAAAATGAGAAATGGCACAAAAAAATTCATTTATTGTGGACAATATAAAAAAAAAAGTAAAACAAAGAATAAGAACCTGCAAAATGAAACCAAAAAGAAATATCAAAGATGACTTTTATTACAAGTGTTTTGCAGAAATTGGCCGACAGTTTAATGTCCCTGAAAGCATCCAGTCATCAGTCTCCCCACTGCAGCCTTGAGCTCCTGGTTCCTCAGGCTGTAGATGAGGGGGTTCAGGGCTGGAGGCACCACCGAGTACAGAACTGACACTGACAGATCCATGGATCGAGAGGAGATGGAAGAGGGTTTCAGGTAGGCAAATACTGCAGTGCTGACAAACGGAGACCACAGCCAGGTGAGGGAGGCAGGTGGAAAAGGCTTTGTGCCGTCCCTGCTCTGAGGGGATCCTCAGCACAGCCCTGAAGATCTGCACATAGGAGAAAACAATGAACACAAAACAGCCAAGTGTTAAACAGGTACTAATAGCAAGAAGCCCAATTTCCCTGAGGAAGGATTTGGAGCAGGAGAGCCTGAGGATCTGTGGGATTTCACATAAAAACTGCCCCAGGGCATTGCCCTGGCACAGGGGCAGGGAAAATGTATTGGCTGTGTGCAGCAGAGCATTGAGAAAGGCACTGGCCCAGACAGCTGCTGCCATGTGGGCACAAGCTCTGCTGCCCAGGATTGTCCCGTAGTGCAGGGGTTTGCAGATGGACACATAGCGGTCATAGCACATGATGGTCAGGAGGAAATACTCTGCTCCTAGGAAGAACAGAAAGAAAAAGAGCTGAGCAGCACATCCTGTGTAGGAGATGTTTCTGGTGTCCCAGAGGGAATTGTGCATGGCTTTGGGGACAGTGGTGCAGATGGAGCCCAGGTCGCTGAGGGCCAGGTTGAGCAGGAAGAAGAACATGGGCGTGTGCAGGTGGTGGCCGCAGGCTACGGCGCTGATGATGAGGCCGTTGCCCAGGAGGGCAGCCAGGGAGATGCCCAGGAAGAGGCAGAAGTGCAGGAGCTGCAGCTGCCGCGTGTCTGCCAGTGCCAGCAGGAGGAAGTGGCTGATGGAGCTGCTGTTGGACATTTGCTGTGGCTGCACATGGGAATCTGTAAGAAAAAGAATTATGGAATAGTAGAGTGTGGAGAGGACTTTAAATATCCCAGCACAGCTTATGGGAATCTTCCCCCCACTGACTGCCCAGGGCTCTGCTGCCTGGAGCTGTCCCTGCCAGCAGCTGCTTCCCTGTGCCCAGGGCTGACTAAGGAGGGGTGAACCGGCCCAGGTCGGAGACGGAGCAGGTCAAAGCTCCGTGTGTTTTTCTTTCATTTGTTATTTGTTCAATATCTGTTCACCCCCCCCCCATCCCTAATCTCCTCCTCTCCCCAGTTGTCAATCTTCCCTAGCTCTCCCCTAACCCCCTCATCTCCAAGTTGTCAATCCTCCCTTTCCCTGCCCCTTTCCCTGGAACCTTCCCTGTCATTCATCCTAGCCCCCTCCTCTGCTTCCAGAGCATTCCCTGTCTATTTAGTGAGGCTCAACGCCCTATTGATTACTTTGTGCTATTCCACTCCCTTGCTTCCCCTGATAGGTTTGTCATATGTTAGTCCTGCCCTAAACTCGTCCCCTGCTATTCCTTTATTGGTTGCTGTTCCTATACCCTTCCTCCTGAATTCTTGTATAAAACCTCTGCTCCCGCCCCCGAGGGGGTCTTGGGGCTCACTAAATAAAACCATCCTGTTCACCCCCAAGTCCCGTGTCGCCTTCGTCTGTTCCCGCACCACCAACTGGGACAGCAGAGCTTCACCGGGGGAGCGGCTGCCCATTCTCTTCCCTCTCACTGCCCAGCATGGCACCGCTCGGGGTGCCACGGCCAGGGGAGTGCCTGCCGCATCATAACACAGGGCTGAGCCCTGCCAGAGCTGCCAGAGCCCAGCCCAGCCCTGGGGGCTCAGCTTTGCCCTGCAGACCCCTCCCAGCTCAGGCACTGCCCAGGGGCAGCTCTGGCTCTGCAAGTTCTGATGGCAACATCAGAGCAATCCTGAGCAGGCTGGAAAAAGCACAAAGATGATGCATCTAAGGGGCCCTGTGCTGAATTCTGTTACTGCCTGGTTTATTCAGATGTGAAAAAAAACTTTTCTTTTTCTCAATATGAACTGAGAGATGCATACCTATGGGGAATTCCCCATCCAGGCAACAAAGATTAGTACATAAGAAAACAGAAATTTCCCATTTATGCAGTTCCTGTCTTGCTATGCTCCCTGTATAATCCATTTGGAAAAGTTCTGGAGTTAAATGCCATGCTGGGAACAGTCCTGAACAATACAGCATCCTCACCACACAAGGAGAACATTCCAAGACTTACCAGCTGTCTCCTTCCCCCCAGATCTTGTCCCCCAGCACTGGGAGCAGCTCCAGGGCCGGCTGAGAGCTGTCCCTGGCAGGCAGCAGAGTCCCTGGCCCAGCACAGCGCCCTGGGCTGCAGGACCCTGCTCTGCAGGACAGCCCTGGGCACCCCTGGCTGCTCTGCACAGGAGATGAGCAGAGAATGCACTCACAGGCTCTGTGGGCATTGGCATGTTCCAGCTTTAGGAGATCACTCCAGGAGCTGCAGCTGCATTGTCCTGCAGCCAGAGGTTCCTGTGCCAAGGGCTGGCAGTGATTCTGCCCCAGGCACTTCTCAGCCCCTTCCCAGCCCTGACTGATTGAAGCTCTCTGTGCCTCTGTGCTGTGCCTGGGCTGGCTGCAGGCAGTGCCCCAGCCCTGCTGGGCTGGGAGAAGAGCTGCTCAGCAAGAGAAATGTGCTTTTGAAGCTCTCCTTGGTTACCAGGATCACCCTCTGTGCCAGGAGCCCGGCCCAGCTCAGCAGCACAGACACAGCACAAGGACTTTAATGACCCTCTGGGGCTTTGTGCTCAGGCCCTGAACATCAGGCCCTGAGAGGGAGCTGCAGAAACCTCTGCAGAACTCCAAGTCAGAATCCAACTCCAAAGTTTCTTGGACTTTTAATGGGTCCCTCTGAGGGACACGACTGAGAAAGTGTCCCCAGGCCCCAGGCAGAGCAGAGAACTGGAGGCACTGATGCCAGGTGGGGACAAAGAGAAGCCAAGTCTTGGTGCCCTGGGGCACAGCAGGGTCTGTGCCACCAAGAGCTGTGAGGAGACACCTTGTCCTGAGGCCCTGGGGCCTCCTGGCACAGCCCCAGCCAGGCTGGGCACTGTCACCCCCTGATCCTGCCCTCAGCATCCCCCCCTAGCCCACATCCCAGTGGCCTCAAGGATCTGCTGGAAGGATTCCCTGGGGAGCCTTGGTCAGGAATGGCCCTGGGGGCTCCTTCATGCTCCCAGGGACTGCAGGTTTTTCAAAGGACTTAGGGTTTTGCTTTTGTCTTGCAGTCTCTGAGAGCTTTCTGCAATCCTGGCCTCCAATATTCTGCTGTAATTAGTCCCTGGAGAGGCTTTGTCAGGAACAACACTAAGTGGGGACCATTAATGCTTCAAGGTACTTCATTTCTTTTAAGGTACTTGGTGTTTGCCTTTTGATACAGACTGTGAGAGGTTTGTGCAATCATGGCCCCAATTATCTGCTTTAATGAGTCCCCTGAGAGCTTTGTACTGACACTCAGTGGGGCTCATGAATACTTTGAGATTCTTAACTTTTCTAAGGTACTTTGTATTTTCCTTTCCACCTTGAGAGTTCTTTGTGCCATTTTCAGTCTCTGAGAGGTTTTTGTGCCATCCTGGCCTCCAGGTTTCTCCTCCAAGGACTCCATGAAGAGCCTGTGGTATAGATGGACCTTTGTGGTTCCCATTAATGCTTTAGACTCCAACCACTTTGGGGTTTTCCTCTGACTTTGACTCCAGGAAAGGTTTGTGCAATCTCCTCTCAGGCCCTGACGTTCCAGGTCTCAGCTCCAAATGCACCACGGGGCTCATTAGGATCAAGCAAGTCCTGACAAACCATGGGTATGCCTCAATTTCTCTCTGCCCTCATGCAGTTTGTCAGGAAGTTTCTGTAGTGGTTTTGGTTCACCATTTTGAGATTTCTTGGCCAATGCTTCAATGAGTGTGGTGGGTTCAGTGTTGGCTAATTACCAGTGCACTCACTAGAATATACTTACTCATTTCCTGCTGTGAAATAGGATTAGGAGAAAGGCAAAGTAGTCACAGAATTTTAAAAGGGTATAAATAAAATTATATTAACAATAACTAAAGAACGAGTAATAAGAATTAGAACAAAACTTTCAGAACACTTCCTCTCTCCATACAACCTGACAATGTAAAGAGAAAAAACCTAGAATTTTCAGTCACTTTGCCACCTCTAAAATAGTCTTTCTTCTGTTCACTTCGGGAGAGAAGTTCTTCTTGTTAATGTTTTGGAGACTTCCCTACAAGAAAAGAGTTATCTCATGGCTTTTCATTTCCACAAATAGCAGCTGCCTGGAGAAATCTGCAATCAAGAAGTCCCTCCCATCTTTTCCCACCTTTTCCCACAGCTGTGCTTATGGGCCAGGCCGAGTTATGGGATATTAGTTTAAAGATGAGCTGTTTAAGAGCAAAGGTTCTCTTCATCTCTTCCTGAAATCATCTTCATCTCTGGGAACAGAGGTCTTTTTCTCTCTCTGAGGGCACAGGGTCTCATCACTGGTCTCCCTTTCTCTGTTCATGCCTCTCATGGGAGATCACAGCTACTTCAACATTTCCTTACTTTAGCATGGAGGCCTTTGCTGAAACAAGTCATCGCCCTATACTTTTCAATGCCTTACAGGGAAAAAGAGAGTCTGATATATCAATGACATCCTTCTCCATAGCTTAACCAGAATATTCCAGCCCCAAGATCAAGGCATCTCCTCATCTCTCCCATCTGGGACTCAACTTCCTCTTCCCTGCCCTCGGTGTGTCCATGCTGCTCCTCTGTGTGCCTGCCCTGTGTCCTTTTCTCTCACTGGAGGGAGGATGGCAGCACTGGCAGAGTCAATATCTCCCAGGGCTGCAGATGGTTCCGTGAGCCCGGTCGGGCTCGGTGCTTGCGGCCGGAGCTGTTTTGCCATGGAGGTTTCTGCAGCGGCTGCGCTGGGGCTGTGTCAGGCTGGGCCGCGCTGGGGCAGGGCCAGGATCTCAGCAGCCAGGCCAGAGCCCAGCAGCAGCACGGCCGGGGCCGATGGCTTCTCCTGCCCTGCCCGCCGGCTGCGGGCGAAGCCCAAGGGCGGCAGAGCCTTGGCCGAGCCGGCCCGGCCCGGGGCTGCTCCTGGGGCCCGGCGGATCCTGGCCGGGCCCGGGCTGGCGGCGGGGCAGGGCTCGGCAGGGCCAGATGTCAGCACCCGCAGCCACGGCCCGGCCTCGGCCCCGCGGCCTCCCCTGCCCTGCCCAGCAGCCGATGGCGCCTGGCGGCTCCCTGGGAAGGGGCCCGGCCCCACGGCAGGAGCCGCCCGGCCCCACGGCCGAGACGGGGCTGGGCCGGCCTCGGCACCTCTGTGGGGCCAGAAGGGAGAGAGACCCAGCCAGGCTTTCTCATCTGGAACTTGTGTCTGCACAGAGGCGTCTGCAGCTTCCTTAGTACTTTAACAGATTGTCAGCTCTCAAAGCTAATTACTGATTGGTTTTTGTCAGACACAGAGGAAACTGCTAGCAGCTTCTTCCAGGACATCCCTTCCATGATGCAAAACCACCATGGCAGCACAGAGCACAGAGCTCCTTTGTCCATATGCAGTGGCTATGTGCCCAAGGGCTCAGAACCCCTCCTTGGGAGATCTCTGGGCCCTCTCCAAGGTGTTTTCAAATGAAAACATTCAGATCAGAGTCTAAGAAAATCACCAGATGACAGGGCCAGCATGACCTGTCTGTCCTGGCTACTTTTGTGTAGGAGCATCCTTGGATACACGGAAATTGGGAGGCCAAATTCTAATTTTGGCCATGGTCCCTGGACATGAAGGCCGGTTCTTTACCACAGGAATGAAGGAACAGTGTGCCAATGTTTCCTGGGGGAATGAGAGGTGACCACCAGAGGACAAGGACAGCCAGAGCTTGCAGGCTTCCAGGAGGCCCTGAGGTGTCACAATGCCCCCTTGGTGACATGAGGCC
The DNA here is from genome assembly GCF_050655825.1 of Lonchura striata. NCBI lineage: Eukaryota > Metazoa > Chordata > Aves > Passeriformes > Estrildidae > Lonchura > Lonchura striata. The sequence continues at coordinate 6,311,674 of NC_140738.1, forward strand.
CTGAAGGGTAGGAATGGTCTCCATGGTTCCATCAGGCCCCACAGAGTCATAATGGTCTCTGGGTCCATGAAGACCCGCGGTGTCACCATGGCCCCTTGGTTCCATGGGCTCCAGTGGTGCCACAATGATCCCCTTGGTTCCATGAGGTGCCCACAGTGTCACAGTGATCTCCATGGGAAGGAAAGAACCGAGCCCCAGTGTGGCAGGGGCAGCCACCAGAGGCCAAGGGGAGCCAAACTTGATGGTACTGGCAGATTTTGTCTGGGAGCAACCCTTGGATATAGGGAATTTTATAGGTGGAATCCCAATTTTAGACATGGACACTTGGAGGAGGATGGTTCTTTCCATAGGAAGGAAAGCATGGAACACCAGCGTTTGAGGGGCAGATGAAAGGCGGCCACCAGGGGCCAAGGGCAACCAGACCTCTCTTTCCTGGTAGCTTTTGTCTGAAAGCAACCCTTGGATATAGGGAATTTGGGAGTTGGAAGCCCAATTCCCGCAATTTCTGCATAGATAAGGACGGTTCTTTTTTCCATAGGGAGGAAAGCACTGTTGTGTTCTGCTGCAGCAAAAGGCACAACAACTGCCCCAGGCCCCAGAGTCTCAGACCTCAGGCAGACATCAATGACCAACAGGGAAAGGAAGGCAACAGGACAGGTCTTGGTGTAGAAAACCGAGGATTCTTCATTTTCCCAGGGACCAACACAAGAAACAAGGTGGTAGGATCAACACTTTTATATTACAGGGTAGGGGTGGAGTTTAGGATCAAGGTCCAATATTAAGAGGAGGAGACTGCAAAGGGGTGGATCGAGGAGGACAATCAATGGAAAAAACTACAGTGGGGACATTGCAGCACAATTTAAGCCAATAAGGGTACAGAAAAATAAGAACATTCTGGGGCCATTCCTCATTTGATCAGATAGGGTAGAGTGTCTTTTCCCAGGCTTTCAAGGGCACACCCCACAGCGTGGAGGGGTGGAATCTTCTTTAAGTCACGCTCTCGCCGGATGCTGTGTCTGGGTAAAATTCCCACCTCATTGGGCAGGGGCACTCTACACCTTTGGTGCCATTATTTCTTTCTCCGGCTGTTTTATGCAATGAAATAAAACTCCAGCATCTGTGGAACCACCCTTCAATCCTTCCCAGGCTACTCCTGTTCTGTCCTCAGTCTGCACACAACTGAGCCCAGAGCCTGCAGCCTCTACGTGTTCGTTATGTGATGAAGCCTTCAAACCCCATCTTGGGAGATATTTGGGTCCTCCCTAAGGTCTGTGAAAATGGAAAAATAGTTATCAAAGTTATTTTCTCCCAAGTCTAGCAGTGACAGAACAATGGTAAATATCTCTAAACTGAATGAGAGTGGATTTAAATTTGTTAGAAGGAGGAAATATTTACAGTGATGAGAGTGGCACAAAATGGCAAATGTTTTTCCAGAGAAGTGGATTTCCCATCCCAGGAATGCTCAAAAATCAGGGAGTGTGTGCAACCTGACCCAGTAAAATCCCCTCCCCAAGGATGGAATTCCTGTTGTGTGGGTTCTTGGATGTGCTGGGTGCCCTCACAACAGTTCTGGCCAAAATGTCTGCTGAGGGCAGCCAGGCTGCTGCAGGGGCAGTGACCTCACAGCCATCACCATGGCAGCCCTGTCCCCTGGGCCTGGCTCTCCCCTTTCCTCTGCCCCTGCCTTGTCTCTGCTGGAATGAAGAGTTTTGTCATTAATATCTTGTCCCCAAGGTGCTGGGCCAATGGCTTCCCAGTCAGGCTCCTGGAGCAGAAGTGGCTTTTCAGAACCCATCCAGAAATGAGCCCTAAGGCAGCAGCTCTGCAGGGCTGGCCACCAGGCCGGGTTGCAAGGGAGGCTTCTGGCTATGCCCTGCAAGCAGCTGCTGCTGCCAAGGTGCCTTTGGTGCCTCGGGCTGTCCCTGGCACAGCTCCCAGCACGGCACTCTGCCCTTGTGCCCGAGGCCTTCCCTGTGCTGGGGCTGGCCTGGGGCTGTTCCTGCAGCGGGACCTGCCCTGCTCCTGGCACAGGAAAGGCAGTTCCTGCTGGAGCAGGAGGCTCTGCCTGCAATGGGCTCAAACCACTCCAGCAAGGCCCTGCTGACTTCAAAATTGCTTCCTAGAGCAGAATATCCTATAGGTGTTATAGATTCTGGACTGTGGAGTAAATAACTCTGGTTAAGAGCTTACTGTCTAGTCATTATCAGATTGTATTTATATAAATATATCTGGTATTCCATCATTAATCCTGTGGGACAAATTGCATTGACAGATTGTTCAATTCTACCTGTCCAATCATTTATACATAAACCTTTGACAAATTCTGGGGCCAGGATTGGATCCAGTCACTCCCAGTCTCCTCTCTTAAAAGGAATTTTAGAAGTCTGGAGGCTCTGCAGGGCTTTTAGAACCCATGGTGGCTGCTGTGTGTCTCCATCTCATGACTCAGCAGGAGTTTCTCCAATAATGAAATAAAGCTTTTGCCTGAAGCTCCCACTCTGCACATGACAGGAGTGTGTGTGACATCCTGGCTCTTTGGCAGCCTGGGGACTCCTGGGATGTCACTGTGGAGCCCCCGTGAGTGCCTGTGACAGATCGGTGCCTTTGCAGCCCAAGGTGCCCTGGGATGTCACCACGGAATGGCTGTGACTGCCTCTGACCACACGGCTCTTTGCCATCCCCAGAAACCCTTGGGAGGTCTCCATGGAGCCCCTGTCTCTGTGTGTGACATTCCTGCTCTTGAACAGCCTGGAGACTCTTGGAAAGTCCCCATGGAACCCCTCTGAGATCCTGTGACAAATCTCATTCTAAGGAGGCAACCATCACCAGGAAACCCTGTTGCTATGGTCAGTTTCCATGGCAACCATCTCTAGGAAACATTTTTCTATGGTCAGTTTCCATGGCAACCATCCCCAGCCCCTGTTGCTATGGTCAGTTTCCATGGCAACCATCCCCACCCCTGTTGCTATGGTCAATTTCCATGGCAAACATCCCCAGCCCCTGTTGCTATGGTCAGTCCCTGGGCAGCTCCATGGAGACCCCATGCCAGGGGTGGTTGCCATGGACACCAGCTCAGGCCTGGAGCCCGTTGCCATGGCAACCATTGGCACTCCCATTCCCAGGGTCATGGATCCCAGAACCAGAGAATTGGCTGAGCTGGGAGGGACCCATCAGGATCCTCGAGTCCAACTGCTGGCCCTGCACAGGACACCCCAACACTGCCAGCCTGGGCCTGGCAGCGCTGTCCAAACGCTGCTGGAGCTCAGAGAGCCCTGGAGCTGTGACCCTTCCCTGGGGAGCCTGGGCAGTGCCCCAGCAGCCTCTGGGCAAAAACCTTTTCCTGAGATCCAACCTCAGCCTGCCCCGACTCAGCTGCAGCCGCTCCCTCCACTCCTGTCCCTGGGCACCAGAGTGAAGAGGTTCCCTCAGCCCCAGCCAGGGACCCGCTCCCAAGGCTGCTGCCATGGCCACCAGGGCTGGCATCAGCTGGGATGCTTGGTTTCCACAGGCCGGGGTTCAGGAATGGCATTTCTCAATTTCCTGCTCCCACTAAAACCCCGCAGGCACTCATTGCCCTCCCACCTTCCATTGAAGGAAAAAAGGGAAAGATCTCAGGCTGGGATAAGAACAATTTACTGGGAACAGCAACAAGATAAGGAACAAACAGAAACAGAAAAAATATTAACAACAGAAGGGATAAGAAAAACCAGTTACAGGGAAAACTACATCACCATCAATTGTATCTTCCTGGCCACATGTTTCCTCCTGCATGGAAAGGACACCCTTCTCCTCAGGTAAAGACAGAGAGAGAGTCCCTTTCCTGCCCCGGTAATGACCTGAGGTGGGAGTGAATGTAGTGACAGGGCCATGGCCAGACCTTCATTTTCTTCAATCCCATATCAGGCCATTGGTAGGGGCAAGGAAAGGGACAGGTGTGTTCCCAGCATGGATCACAGGAAACATGGATCACCAGGGCTCTTCCCAACAGGGTCCTCCAATGGGGGATGAAACTGGAGCAGTGCACAAAGCTCTTCCTGCAGCTGGGGAATTTTCAGGGCTTCCCTTACCGGTGGCTCCGTTGGTGTTTGGTCAAGTGAGAGCTCTGGGTGAAGCTCTTCCCACACTGGGGACACACATAGGACCTCTCCCTGGTGTGGATGCACCAGTGCCTGACAAGGTGGCAGTTGTGCTTGAAGCCCTTGCCACAGTCGGGGCAGAGGAAACGCCTCTCCTCGGTGTGAATCCGCTCATGCCGGAGGAGATGGGAGCTGCTCTGAAACCTCTTCCCACAAGTGGGGCACATGTAGGGCCTCTCCCCAGTGTGGATGCGCTGGTGTGTGACGAGGGTGGAGTTGTGTTTGAAGCCCTTCCTGCAGTCAGGGCAGCGGAAGGGCCTCTCATCCTTGTGAATCCGCTGATGTACAAGGAGATTGCAGCTATTGTGAAACCTCTTCTGACACTCGGGACACTCGTAGGGACTCTCCCCAGTGTGGATGCGTTGGTGGATCATGAGGTCGGAGCTCCGTCTGAAGCCCTTCCCACACTCCCCACACTTGTAGGGCCTCTCCCCAGTGTGGATGTGTAAGTGGCTGACAAGATGGGATTTGCAGCTGAAGCCCTTCCCACACTCCCCACACTCGTAGGCCCATTCCCCGGTGTGGATCATCAGGTGTCGTTTCAGATTGTTGCTCTTCCTGAAGCTCTTCCCACACTCCAAACACTTGTAGGGCTTCTCCCCATCAGGAAGCTTCTCAGGGACCACCAGCTCAGAGCTCTGGCTGAAGCTCTGCCCACCTTCCAGGCCCAGAGTGGGTCTTTCCTCCTCAGAGCATCCTGGGCTGGCCTTGCAGCCCTTCCTCCTCTGGGATCTCCAGGGCTTTTCCTCCCCGTTGGATTCCTGCGATGTGGAGTTGCTCAAAACAGCTTCTTCCATGAGGTTCTGCTGCAGGGATTTGTCTTTCCTGGTCTCCACGATCAGGTCTTGCTCTGGGGGAGGAAGGACAAGGAGTAGATGGGATTTGCCTCAGTGCCAGAGGGAAGGGCAGGGAGATCCCCCCAGTGCATCCCCGGCAGGAGGGCACCGGCAGCGGGGCTGTCCTGCAGCCGGGGGCCAGGCTGGGCTGGGAGATGGAGCAGGAGAGAGGGGGAAAGGGGCACTGACTTCCTCCTCACCTGCCTTGGTGTCCCAGGGCATCTTCCTCTTCCTCACAACCTTCTTCTTCATCTGGCGAATATTTGGGTACGGGAAATCCTGTTTTGGGAGGAAAACAAGGGATGAGCACAGTGAGTTTTGTACTGGCTTCAAAGCAAACCAGGGAGAGAGTCTAAGCCAGAATGACAATTGAATAAGAAAATTAAGATCAAGGCAATGATACAGAAACACTGGCTTAATCTGACAGAGTCAGGATATAACCTGACACCTCGTTGCTCAGGGTGGTGGTAGCAGTCTGATGAAATGGTGGCTGCAGTCCAGCTGGAGTGATGAACGTGATTCTGTCAAAGCAGTGATCCTGTAGAAGGGTCTGGTCTTCCTCTGCAGGTCCAGTGGTGCTTATGGAGCTCTTGTCCTCTGGGAATCCAGTAGGCAAGGTGGTCGTGGTGTTGCAAGGGTGAGATTTTATCCAGGTAGGAATGCTTGGTTCCTCCCCCTGGGCGGAGCATCCCACAATGGGATAATGTAATTTTATCAGTGCTGCAGTGACACTCAATGGCCCATTAACAGAAGATGGCCCCTGGTGGGCGTTATCAGGGCTGAGCCATGGAAGAGATAAAGAACACTGCCCCACCTGTTGATAACAGTTTATGGAGATGGGGACTGAAAATACTTTTGGTTACATCTGACACTGTAACCTGGAACAGTGAGGCAATCCCTGCTTGGGGTGGGGGGTGAACACCACCCCCCTTACCCAAACTGGCTCAGGTGTAAAACCCCCACCCTGGGAAGGCCACGCACACAGGGGACAATGTCACACTTGCCCCACCCCAGGGGAGACCTCTGTCCCTGTCACTCCCTTGCTCTCTCCCCTTTTCTCTTTCTTTGCATCTCTCTCTACCTCACATTTACTGTTCAATAAAATCCACTTTGGATTTGGTCTTGTTAGCACCTTAATTGGGGCAGAGGCATCTCTCTAACAATTTTATTATCCAGATTGCAACATTATTTTACACAGTGAGTTCAGGGCTCTGTTGTCTGACCCCAGGTGCCTTTGACAACAGCATGTTTCTCTCCTCTGAGGAGTTTGTGGCTCTTTCTGGAGGATCTCTTGGAAGCTTGGATGCAGCTTCCTCTGAGTGACTTTTGGGAGAACTTACGAGGAAAATGGCTCTTGTGGGTGGCCAGTGTAAAGAAAATATTTTGTTTTCCTTCTTTGAAAATTCTGTTAAAATCACTGGAGGAAAGGGACCAAATGATACCAGCAAGACTGACAAGGATCATTCACCCCAAAGTGAGGAACACAAGGCTACTTAAATCCTACAAGAAGCCCAGCTCAAGTAGGTAATTTCCCAAATAACTCCTGAATTCACGGGCTTTGGGGGGAGAAGCATTATTTTCTTGGTCCCTGTCACCTTTGTGATAGCTACACAGAGCTTTCCCTTCCTTTTAATAATCTGTATTGGGCCAAATTTCCATTTTTTTTTTTTGTTTGTTTTTTATTTTTTTTTGAACCTGCCAGCATCTGAGCTGGAGCTGTGCTGGAACTGATGAAATTTGGAATTGCCACAGAATTGCTTCTGTTGTTTGTCTATTCATGTTTGGGATTTATTTGTGTTTCCATCAGAAATGACTTGTGGAAAGAGCAAATCTTCCTCAAGGCATTTTATGGAGGGTTAACTTTGATTTCTGCTGAGTTTGTTTTGTCCAGTGTCCAGGAGATGCTCAAGGGGTCTCTGGTTTTGGTTTGGCCCTAATTTTCTTCTGATTTGTCTTTATCACTTAAAAACACCTGAAAAATGACTAAAAAGAGTATTGACCAGAGATGTCAGAAGTCCCACCATTTTAGAGGTATTTGAGGTGGAATTTACTGTTTGGGAACATATTCTGGAGGATTTGTGGGTTCTTGGGGGATATCTGGTAGTATTCTCCATATCTTTGCACTCCAAAACCCAAAGCGGATTTGTCTGTCACCTCAAAGTGACTCGATCCTACCTCAAAATGGCTGGTTGCCACCTCAGTCCCATGCTAAAATTGCTCAATTCCACAGCCTCCAGGATGAGATGGGGTTGGAAGGTTATCGGGTAAAGTGAGATCCAAATTTGAGGTTGTGGGATCAGAATTGTGTGGGGCTGGGTGGTTGTGATTTATTTTCATAATAAATAAAACTATCAGAATTACTGATTTCTGTCCCATTCATTTTCTGTCAGTTCTGGTTTGCTTTTCAGAGTGCCGCCTTCTCAGCTGATTTTGTTTGTGTCCTCCTGTCCCAGACTGAAAAGCAAGATGTGTTCTATTTGCCATCTGTATGGCAGTTGTCCTGTGTTAAGTGGGCAGTTTTTCCTTATCTCTTCCACAATCAATCCTCCCTCAGGACAGACATCTGCTGATAATGGGCTATTGAATGTCACAGCATGACTGATTAGAAATGTGGAGAGTTTTGTGGATGAATGGCTTCGTGAGAAAGGACATGACTACCTGCAGTTAGTGAAGCAGTAGCTGAAAATTGCATAGTGCAGCAATAGCAGATGTAGCAATAATATCTTATGTCCTTGGGTAAGCTGGTTCCCAACAGTAGAATGGTCAGCAAAAAGATAAATGTAAGGGAAAACAAAGCAAGCTCAGACAGCTCCAAAGGCGGGGTTGACCTATTTTTAATACACCAATGATGAGCCTAAGTTTTGCAATATGCATGAGCTTCATTATAACGGGTATAAGTGTACATGTGTGCTTGGAATAAACTGAGACTTGTTGACATTATAGAATGGACTTGTCTCCCGTCACTATTTACACAAGGAACACATAAGAAAGGGGCAGGGTGAATGGGGGGAAGAAGGGAAAATTACAAACCCCCGCACTCCTCCTCGTCCTCATCCTCCATTTACTCGTCCTCCTACTCCTCATCCTCATCCTCCTCATCCTCGTCCTCCTTGTCCTCCTTGTCATCCTAGTCCTCCCCCTCCTCCTCCACCTCCTTGTCCTGCTCATCCTTATCCTCCTCCTCCTCAATGTCCCCCTACACATCCTCATTCTCATCCTCTTTATCCTCCTATTCCTCCTCCTCCTCCTCCTCGTCTTCCTCGTCCTCCTCCTCCTTGTCCTCCTTGTCCTCCTCATCCTTGTCCTTTTCCTCATCCTTGTCCTCCTCCTCATCCTCCTCCTCCTTATCCTCCGCATCCTTATCCTCCTCATCCTCCTCATTGTCCACCTCATCCTCATTCTCCTCCTTCTCCTCCTCCTCATCTTCCTCCTGTTCCTCCTCCTCATCCTCCCGATCCTGCTCATCCTCATCCTCCTCGTCCTTCTCCTCCTGGACCTCCTCATCCTTGTCCTCCTCCTCTTTATTCTCCTCCTTGTCCTCCTTGTCCTGGGTTGTAAGATAAGCTTGTATTCCATTTGCCATCTGTCGAAGGCGAACCGGTTGGACAGGTTTTTTGTTATCTCTCTCAGAGACAATGGTTTGTGTATACACCTTCGACTGATTCAATGAAGGGGGTCCCACCCAGAGGGGAGAAGCAGCTCTCTCCCTCTTCTTCGCGGGACTCCGAGAGAAGCAGCTCTCTCCCTCTTCTTCGCGGGACTCCGAGAGAAGCAGCTCTCTCTCTCTCTCTGCGCGGGATTCCCGGGGAAAGCAGCTCTCTCTCTCTCTCTTCGCGGGATTCCTGGGGAAGCAGCTCTCTCTCGCTCTCTCTTCGGCGGCATTCGCAGCGAAGCAGCCGGCGCGCAGAGGCGACGGCAGCGGAGCTCAGAGGCAACCCCGGCGCAGAGGAAGACCGGCCCCACTGCCACCAGATCTTCAGAGGGAAACTATACCCTTCTAGAGATCACCACTGCAGCTACAATTCACCAGCCACTGCAAGGGAAGCAAATTGTCCCAGTAGAACTGATACTGGCACCCCGCAGGTTCTGGACCTTTTTTTTTTTCCTTTCACTGGTTTTGTTTGTACCGATTGCATTTGCCTTTTTAAATTGTTGTCTAGTTTTCTCCTAGTAAAGAATTGTTACTCCCACTCCCATATCTTTGCCTGAGAGCCTTTTAATTTAAAGATCCTCGTAATTCAGAGGGAGGGGGGTTTGCCGTTCTCCATTGCACAGGAGGCTTTGCCCTCTTTCACAGACTCCTGTCTTGTCGAACCAAGACAGAATTTGGCGCATCAACGTGAGGCCCGAGGGCATTGAGAGGGAAAAAGGATTAACAGTTCTTAAGTAATTTGGTTTTGTTGTGTGTAAAAACATCTTCAGCATCACCATGTGGTCTAGTTTACCTTGGTTTGGGTGGCATGTGATCGTAGCTATACTTTTCCCATTTGCAGACCCTTATCTAAAAATGGGTCCTATAACTAAGGCTACGGTGTCTGTTATCAAGTTTGGCTTCTGGGTTAATTGGGTGAGGAATTCATGGATCTTTAATTTCCTCTGGAAGGCAGGTACATGGATTCATAGCTATCACACGTTAACTGTATGTTTTTGGGGTTACTTTAATAACGGTACCTACTGCGAGGAAATAGCACCTGGGCAAACTTTCTCTCAACCTTTTAACCATCTTTTTGGGTCTGCTCCACCAGTTCTCAAAGGGTTAAGATCCTTTATAAGTGCTAATGATACCATACAATGGGTGGTGTTGCTGATAGTCCTGTTATATTTAGCATTCAGAGATAAGGGAAGATTAACCTGGATAACTACCCTCACACCTACACCACAGACTCGAGATGCTGCTGCTCCAGAGCCTGACCCTGCCCCACAGCCCACCTCAGAAATGAACCGCCCAGATTGGGTGAGGGTTCTGGTTAAGGAGATACGAGAGATGCTGAAGGAGTGCATTTCCCCAGCTGGTGAGAAACCGGCCCTTTGCCTTGAGGAGGGACAGTCTAATAGTACAGCTGTGGAACCCACAGATGTTACAACTGTCCAGGTTCCAGCTGAACCACAAGGGCAGTCACGGTCAGCAGCAGTGGCCCCGGTAGAAACAAGGAAGTCTAAGGTGAAAGCAGAGCACCCTGCAGATAGGGACAGGAATGGAGGAACCTCACAACCCACAGGGGAGCCAGAGATTGCTATCATCACCGAGTCCCTGACGTACGAAAGTCTTCGCAATCTGCATAAAGACATTGTGCGACGAGGGCGTGAGGCTTATGCTACCTGGCTACTCCGGGTTTGGGATCTTATGGGTACAGGCGTGCAGCTGGACGGTGGTGAGGCAAGGAACTTGGGACCCTTGACCCAGGACTCAGGTATAAATCAGGTTTTTGTAAGGGAACCAGGGTCCCTTTCTCTCTGGGAGCGGCTCTTAATGAGTGTCAGGGAGAGGTTTATCCACAGAGAGAGAATGCAAGAGCACCATCATAGAATGCGCTGGAAGACCCTCGAGGAAGGGATCCAACAGCTGAGAGAAGTGGCAGTATTGGAGGTACTCTTTGGGAGGGATGGACGACACAATAATGATCCTGACAAGGTCAGGTGTACGGGACAAATGCTGTGGAGTCTGGCAAATCTTGGGCCATCTCAATACGCCACCTTCATTGCAACGATCAATGCTGACACCCACCGGGAGACAATAGGTTCTGTTGCCAACAAACTTAGGAATTATGAGAGTATGATTAATGGCCCAATGCAGGCTCATATCTCAGCTGTGATTAAGGAGTTTAAAGAGGAGATGAGGGAGGAGATAAGGAAGGTTAATACAGCACCCGTGAGAGTCACAGGCCCCAGAATCAGCACCCAACAATCCCCAGCTAGAGAGAGAGGGTACACCCCAAGGGCTAATCTGTGGTTCTTCCTGCGTGACCATGGGGAAGACATGGGGAGGTGGGATGGGAAACCCACTTCTGTCCTGGCAGCACGGGTCCGTCAACTCAAGGAGGGAAACTCTAACCGGGGGAGTTCCACCAAAGTGAAGGTAGCCTCAACCTCCCGTGACCAAGCTTGTGGGTACGATCTGTCAGACCCCCTTGAAGGGACCTCTAGTATGTATGCCCAGGGAAGGAATGATAACCAGTGTTAGAGGGGCCCTGTCTCTAGCCAGGGAGAGGCACGGGAAAACCGGATCTTCTGGACAGTGTGGATCCGATGGCCTGGCACATCAGAGCCACAAAAATATGATGCTTTAGTTGATACTGGTGCACAGTGTACTCTGATACCATCGGGACATGTGGGGGCAGAGCCTGTTTCCATTGCTGGTGTGACAGGGGGATCACAACAATTGACTCTGGTGGAAGCTGAGGTGAGCCTGACTGGGAAGGAGTGGAAGAAACACCCTATAGTGACTGGCCCAGATGCTCCGTGTATCCTAGGCATAGACTTCCTCCGGAACGGATATTACAAAGACCCAAAGGGACTCAGGTGGGCTTTTGGAATAGCCGCTGTAGAGGCAGAAGACATTAAGCAATTGAACACCTTGCCTGGACTGTCAGAAAACCCCTCTGCAGTAGGACTCCTAAGGGTGGAAGAACAACGCGTGCCAATTGCGACCTCGACAGTGCACCGCCGGCAGTATCGGACGGATCGAGATGCCGTGATCCCCATCCACAAAATGATTCGGGAGCTGGAGAGCCAAGGGGTGGTCAGCAAAACCCACTCACCCTTCAACAGCCCCATCTGGCCTGTGCGCAAATCTGACAAAGAATGGAGATTGACTGTGGACTATCGTGGCTTAAATGAAGTGACTCCACCGCTGAGCGCTGCTGTGCCGGACATGCTGGAACTCCAGTACGAGCTGGAGACCAAGGCAGCAAAGTGGTATGCCACCATTGATATTGCTAATGCGTTTTTCTCCATTCCTCTGGCAGCAGAATGCAGGCCTCAGTTTGCTTTCACCTGGAGGGGCGTGCAGTACACCTGGAACCGACTGCCCCAGGGGTGGAAACACAGCCCCACCATCTGCCATGGACTGATCCAGGCTGCACTGGAAAAGGGTGAGGCTCCAGAACACCTGCAATACATTGATGACATCATTGTGTGGGGGAGCACAGCGGCAGAAGTGTTTGAGAAAGGTGAGAGGATCATCCAGATACTACTAGAAGCTGGCTTTGCCATCAAGAAGAGCAAAGTCAAGGGACCTGCCCGAGAGATCCAGTTCCTGGGAGTGAAATGGCAAGATGGACGGCGCCAGATTCCCACTGAGGTCATCAACAAGATCACAGCTATGTCCCCACCAACCAGCAAAAAGGAAACACAAGCTTTCCTGGGTGCCATAGGTTTCTGGAGAATGCACATTCCTGAGTATAGCCAGATTGTGAGCCCTCTTTATCTGGTTACCCGAAAGAAGAATGATTTCCACTGGGGCCCTGAGCAGCAACAAGCCTTCACCCAGATCAAGCAGGAGATCGCTCATGCTGTAGCCCTTGGCCCAGTCAGAACGGGACCAGAGGTCAAGAATGTGCTCTACTCTGCAGCCGGGAACCATGGGTTGTCCTGGAGCCTTTGGCAGAAAGTGCCTGGGGAGACTCGAGGCCGACCACTGGGATTCTGGAGCCGAAGTTACAGAGGGTCTGAAGCCAACTACACTCCCACAGAGAAGGAAATCTTGGCTGCCTTTGAAGGAGTTCAAGCCGCCTCGGAGGTAATTGGCACAGAAACACAACTCCTCCTGGCACCCCGACTACCGGTGCTGGGGTGGATGTTTAAAGGAAAGGTTCCTACTACCCACCATGCCACTGACGCAACATGGAGCAAATGGATTGCCCTCATCACTCAACGCGCCCGTATTGGAAACCTGAATCGCCCTGGGATTTTGGAGATAATTACGAACTGGCCAGAAGGTGAAAACTTTGGTCTCACTGATGATGAGGAGCAGGTACAAGTGACAAGGGCTGAAGAGGCTCCACCATACAACCAACTACCAGCAGAAGAGACCTGCTACGCTCTTTTCACTGATGGTTCCTGTCGCATTGTAGGGATGAACCGGAAGTGGAAAGCAGCCGTATGGAGCCCCACACGCCAAGTTGCACAAGCTACCGAAGGAGAAGGTGGATCGAGCCAACTCGCCGAACTCAAGGCCGTTCAGCTGGCTCTGGACATTGCTGAAAGGGAGAAGTGGCCAAAGCTCTACCTTTATACTGATTCATGGATGGTAGCCAATGCTCTGTGGGGCTGGCTGGGAAGGTGGAAGAAGGCCAACTGGCAACGTAGAGGAAAGCCAATCTGGGCTGCTGATATATGGAAAGACATTGCCTCTCGGGTGGAAAAGCTGACGGTGAAAGTCCGTCATGTAGATGCCCATGTCCCCAAAAGTCGGGCTAATGAGGAGCACCGAAACAACGAGCAGGTAGATCAGGCAGCAAAAATAGAGGTGTCAAAGATAGACTTAGATTGGCACCATAAGGGGGAGTTGTTCCTGGCTCGATGGGCTCATGATGCCTCAGGTCATCAGGGCAGAGATGCCACCTACAAGTGGGCACGAGACCGAGGGGTGGATCTAACCATGGACAGTGTTTCCCAGGTTATCCATGACTGTGAGACGTGTGCTGCCATCAAACAGGCCAAGAGAGTGAAGCCCCTATGGTATGGTGGGCGGTGGTCCAAGTACAAGTATGGGGAGGCCTGGCAGATTGACTATATCACACTGCCCCAGACACGCCAAGGCAAGCGCTACGTGCTGACCATGGTGGAAGCCACCACTGGATGGCTGGAGACTTTCCCTGTACCTCATGCCACTGCCCGGAACACCATCTTAGGCTTGGAAAAGCAAGTCCTGTGGAGACACGGCACCCCTGAGAGAATTGAGTCTGACAACGGCACCCATTTCAAGAACAGCCTTATCAACACCTGGGCCAGAGAACATGGTATCGAATGGATATATCATATTCCCTATCATGCTCCAGCTGCCGGCAAAGTTGAACGGTGCAACGGACTCCTTAAGACTACCCTGAAGGCACTTGGTGGGGGAACATTTAGAAACTGGGAAATTAACCTGGCAAAAGCAACCTGGATGGTCAACACCCGGGGGTCTGTCAGTCGAGCTGGCCCTGCTCAGTCAGAACCCTTACACGCAGTAGATGGAGATAAGGTCCCTGTAGTACATATGAAAGGTATTTTAGGGAAAACTGTTTGGATTAATCCCACCTCAGGCAAAGACCAACCCATTCGTGGGATTGTCTTTGCTCAAGGACCTGGTTACACTTGGTGGGTAATGCAGGAAGATGGGGAGACCCGCTGTGTACCACAGGGAAACTTGGTCTTAAGAGAGAACTGGGTGTAAGATTTCATGGTGTGCAGATGGAAATAGAATAAGGGGTGGATAGTGTCCTGGGTTGTAAGATAAGCTTGTATTCCATTTGCCATCTGTCGAAGGCGAACCGGTTGGACAGGTTTTTTGTTATCTCTCTCAGAGACAATGGTTTGTGTATACACCTTCGACTGATTCAATGAAGGGGGTCCCACCCAGAGGGGAGAAGCAGCTCTCTCCCTCTTCTTCGCGGGACTCCGAGAGAAGCAGCTCTCTCCCTCTTCTTCGCGGGACTCCGAGAGAAGCAGCTCTCTCTCTCTCTCTGCGCGGGATTCCCGGGGAAAGCAGCTCTCTCTCTCTCTCTTCGCGGGATTCCTGGGGAAGCAGCTCTCTCTCGCTCTCTCTTCGGCGGCATTCGCAGCGAAGCAGCCGGCGCGCAGAGGCGACGGCAGCGGAGCTCAGAGGCAACCCCGGCGCAGAGGAAGACCGGCCCCACTGCCACCAGATCTTCAGAGGGAAACTATACCCTTCTAGAGATCACCACTGCAGCTACAATTCACCAGCCACTGCAAGGGAAGCAAATTGTCCCAGTAGAACTGATACTGGCACCCCGCAGGTTCTGGACCTTTTTTTTTTTCCTTTCACTGGTTTTGTTTGTACCGATTGCATTTGCCTTTTTAAATTGTTGTCTAGTTTTCTCCTAGTAAAGAATTGTTACTCCCACTCCCATATCTTTGCCTGAGAGCCTTTTAATTTAAAGATCCTCGTAATTCAGAGGGAGGGGGGTTTGCCGTTCTCCATTGCACAGGAGGCTTTGCCCTCTTTCACAGACTCCTGTCTTGTCGAACCAAGACACTCCTCCTCCTCCTGTTCATCTTCTTTCTCCTCCTCCTCCTCTTCCTCGTCCTCATTGTCCTCTGCATCTTCATACTTTTCCTCATCTTCATCCTTCTCCTACTCGTCCTCGTCCTCATCCTTCTTCTCCTCCTCCTCCTCCTCGTTGTCCACCTCCTCCTCAACCTCATAATCCTCCATGTCCTGGTCCTCTCTCTTCCTCCTTCTATTCCTCCTCTTCATGCTTCTCTGCCTCCTCCTCTTCCTTGTTCTCCTCCTCCTCCCCATCTTCCTTATACTTGCCCTAGTCCTTGTCGTCCTCCTCCTCCTCTTCCTCCTCCTCCTCCTCCCCTTTCTCCTCCCCATCCTCATGCTCCTTGTCATTGTCCTCCTCCTCATCCTCCTCATCATCGTCGTTCTTCTCTTCCTCCTCCTCCTCCTCCACGTCCTCCTCCTCGTCCTCCTCCTCGTCCTCCTCCTCATCCTCCTTGTCATCTGCATCTTCATCCTTATCCTCATCCTCATCCTTCTCCTCCTCGTCCTACACTTCCTTGTCATTGCCCTCCTCCTCCTCCTCGTCCTAGTCCTCCTCCTTGTCCTCCTCCTGGCCCTCCTCCTCGTCCTCATCGTCCTCCTCGTCGTCCTCGTAGTCCTACTCATCCTCCTCGTCCTTCTCCT